>NC_081554.1:157757652-157980152 GCF_963082655.1 Stomoxys calcitrans
TTGTTCATATTAAAACTAAAACCTCATAGTCTAAGCCACAAAATTATGTTGTTGTCTTATCAACTGCTATCACCAGCAACAACATATGCCAAGAGTATAATGCAGCAAAACATTGACTCTCGAATCATACAGCTGGGAGACTGGAATTGCCTTAGCATGTTTAAATTAACAAATAAGGTTGGTGAGACAACATCAACGCCATGTGGGAACAGGAAGAAACACCAATCCAAAACAGGAAACGGATATCAAGCCCAAACATAACCGACACACACTCGTATGCCAAGGATGTATTTTACATGTGTCTATGTGTTTAGTTTTTCTCCAACTTTAAGCATAATTAGAGTGAGTAGATGTGCAGAAGTGGGGGGGGGGGGGGGGGGGGCAGGGTTATTTGTGGCTAGGCAAATCCTAAGAAATTAACTATAGATGTGTACTTATGACTAAGGTGTATTTATATTAGACTGTGTCTAAGGATTGAATTGCATTCAATTAAGCCATTAGTCTTTAAGATTACTCGATAACGAAGGAGAACAAATAATCGACAACAGTGATGTGCAAATAAACCCCATCCCCCATGTCAAAGCATGCCAAAGCTCAGTCAACTACATTAAAATAAACGAAATTATGTGCATGGGCGGACTACATAGAGCTTTAAAAGTTTTTTTTTAGAGATATAGAAAATTTTTATAAATTTTTAAGTTTCAAAACCATTTCTCCAAAATTTATAAAAACTTTAAAAATTTCTGAATACAAACTTTTACTCCTTAAAAATATTCTTATCAAATTTTAGGGCCTTTGAGATGAACATACCCGCTCTTTGCTTTGGCCTACAAATTCGCACTTACGCATACTGTGTGTGTGTGTGTGTGTGTGCCTATTCAAATATTGTCTAAATTTTTAGAACAATCTTGTCGTTGCTCTATCTCTCGATTTCCGATAGCAAAACTAAACTGTCCCCATTGCATTTTATTGTGTCAATACCTTTTCGGAAATGTATGAGAATGTTTGTATGCGTAGCTTCTATGTGTGCCAGTATGTAGCTCTTTGCCTCACTCTGGGTATGGTCATGTGTGTGCACTATTTGTTGGCAAAATGTTTAAGTATGTGTTCGTTAGTGACGATAGGTGGTCAGGGTCTATAATGTAAATTGCATAAATTGACAAAAGTCTATACAAATTGAAAATGTTCGAATGTCATAGACAATATTGAGATACAACACACATACGCACTTTCCCAAGCAGAATGTGTGACAAATGTTTGTGCTGAGAGCGTGTGTGTGTGTGTGTGTGTATTACGTGCGTACAACCTTCCTTGCCATACAATGCCAAACAATTGAGCTGAGTATACAAAATGTAAATAAATTCAAAGTTCCGGTTCTTGGTTTTGGTTCGCTTGAGCCCAACTCTAATGACTGACAACACTTGTGCTATTGTGTGAGTGTGTGTGTGTGTGTGAGAGAGAGCGAGAAAGCTGTGATTGACCCATTATGGTATCGTAGGCCTAGAGTAAACTACAAACTCTTGCTAGACCTATTAAATGCAGAGTTTAGTTTAAATATGTCTTGGTAATTGCTGCACTGGAGTCCCCAAAGGTTTTATTTTAAGTGAATATTGGTAAGCAGCAAGATGCACAAGGAAGTAGATCTTCTAATTTGTTAAAGGCATTGATTTAAAGAAAGCTTAAGATTTGTGTGTCGAACGAATTGACATTGTTCCAGTGCAATAAAGATTGCATAAAAGAAATGGGATTCCTTTAAAATCAATGTAAATAACATTCGCCGGCAAAAAAAATTGGGGAAAAATTATCTATGGTGTTGCCCAAAAAGTAATTGTCGGTAATATAGTAATAATATAGTCGGCGTTGACAAATTTTTTCAACGGCTTGTGACTCTGTAATTGCATTCTTTCTTCTGTCAGTTATCAGCTGTTACTTTTAGCTTGCTTTAGAAAAAAAGTACGCGAAATTTTGTTTACATTTGTTTGTTTGGCGTCAATTTTAATATGGGTACCACATGTATTGAAAGAAATTCATTTAACAAACCGAATCAACGCTGATATGCACCTTAAACGCAATGAATTCGATCCGCTTTTAAAACGAATCATAACTGGAGATGAAAAATGGATTGTTTACAACAACGTTAGTCGAAAACGATCATGGTCCAAGCATGGTGAACCAGCTCAAACCACTTCAAAGGCATATATCCACCAAAAGAAGGTTATGCTGTCTGTTTGGTGGGATTGGAAGGGTGTGTTATATTTTGAGCTGCTTCCAAGGAACCAAGGAAATAAAATTCGTTTCACATGAAGGAAGTTTTCGAGAAGTCATCATTTTTTGGGAAAAACTTCGAATTGGCTGACATTTTACACAGGTCTCCAACATATAATTTAATTGTGGTCCGAACCGGATTATATCTCGTATAGCAGAGCAAATCTTTTCTTTTACCCTTTTTTGCCTAAGAAGAGATGCCGGGAAAAGAACTCAACAAATGCGATCCATGATGGAGGGTATACTTTTACTTGTTTTTATACCCTCCACCATAGGATGGGGGTTATACTAATTTCGTCATTCTGTTTGTAACTACTCGAAATATTCGTTTGAGACCCCATGTCCATCCGTCTGTCTGTCGAAAGCACGCTAACTTCCGAAGGAGTAAAGCTAGCCGCTTGCAATTTTTCACAATTAATTCTTATTAGTGTAGGTCGGTTAGGATTGTAAATGGGCCATATCGGTCCATAACCTGATATAGCTGCCATATAAACCGATCTTGGGTCTTTACTTCTTGAGCCTCTAGAGGGCGCAATTCTCATCCGATTTCACTGAAATTTTGCAAGTGGTGTTTTGGGATCACTTCCAATAACTGTGTGAAGTATGATTCAAATCGGTTCATAATCTGATATAGCTATCATAAAACCGATCTGGGATTTTGACTTCTTGAGCCTCTAGAGGTCGCAATTCTCATCCGATTTGGCAGAAATTTTGTACAACGGCTTCTCTCACGACCTTCAACATACGTGTCTAATATGGTCTGAATCGATCAATAGCTTGATACAGCTCCCATATTAACCGGTCTCCCGATTTTGCTTCTTGAGCCCCTACAAGGCGAAATTCTTATCCGAATGAACTGAAATATTACACAATGACTTCTACGATGTTCAGCAATCATTTTAGATAGCTCCAATAGCATAACAGTTCTTATTCAATATTCTTTGTTTGCCTAAATAGAGATACCGCGCATAGAACTCAACAAATGCGATCAATGGTGGAGGGTATATAAGATTCGGCCCAGCCGAACTTAGCACTCTCTTACTTGGTTTTCCTAGAAACAATTTTGAATTTTGTTGCCTCCAAGACTTGAGCTCATGGTTTTATGTTTGGTGGTCTTGCATGAGTCCTCTAGCCTACCGACATCATTATACCGTACACAAATACTGTGGTACAGGATATTATAACTTAGTGCATTTAATTGTATCACCCAGAAGGATACCGATAAGTATACTGATTGACTCAGAATCACTTTCTGATTCGATTTAGCATAGTGTCTGTCTGTCCGTCTGCCTGTCGTCTGTCCATGTTAATTTGTGTACTAAGAACAGGTCGGAATTTTCATCCGATCGTCTTAAAATTTGGTACAGGCATGTTTTTCTGCCCAGAGACAAAGTCAATTGAAATTGGAAAAAATCGGTTCAGATTTGGATATAGCTCCCATACATATGTTCGACCGATTTGCAGTAATATTGCAATAAAATGATCATTTGTTAACCGATTCTCTCATAATTTGGCAGGAAGGATTTTCTCTTGACTCTCGACATAAATGGTGAATTTCAAAGAAATCGGTTCAGATTTATATATTGCTTACATATATATATATATATATTGCCTGATTTGCATTCCTAGAGCCACTGCAAGCGCATTTATTGACTAATCTTCCAAAAATTTTGTACAATGCTTTCCTCGACGACTTCCACAATGTCTATAAAGTTTGATCGAAATCGGTTCAGATTTGGATATAGCTCCCATACATATGTTCGTCCGATTTGCAGTAACAATGCAATAAAATGGTCATTTGTTAACCGATTCTCTCATAATTTGGCAGGAAGGATTTTCTCTTGACTCTCGACATAAATTGTGAATTTCATGAAAATCGGTTCGGGTATAGATATACCTCTCATATATATGTATAGCCCGATTTTCACTCCTAGAGCCACAACAAACGCATTTTTTGACCAATCGTGCCAAAACTTCGTACAACGTTTTCCCCAAAGACCACCACATTATTTGAGAAGTTTGTTCTAAATAAATTCAGAATTAGATATAGCTCCCACATATATGTTCTTCCGATTTTAAAAAAATTTCAATAAAGTGCTCATTTATAAACCGATTTTCTCGAAATTCGGCAGGAAGAATTTCCTAATGACTCTCGACATATCTGGTGAATTTCATACAAATCGGCTCAGATTTAGATATATCTGTCAGATATGTATATCGCCTGATTTCCACTCGAAGCGCAGTTTTTGATCAATCTTGACAAAAATTTTGCACAATGCTTTGCCCAACGCCTACCATATTTTCTAAGAAGTTTGCTCGAAATCGGTTCAGAATTAGATATAGCTGCCTTATATATGTTCGTCAAATTTTGGGTAATTTGGAATAATGTTGTTATTTGTGAACCGTAGTTATTACGGTTTGAAAATATTTGCTCAAAATTTTATAGGGATTGTTGAAAAAACCATCCCAAAACATTCGGCGAAGTCCATACACATTGGTTCAGAATTGGATATTGCTCCCACATTGCACTTATATGATAGGTGTAGGGTATTATACAGCCGGCACAGCTCGACTTTTGCCCTAACTGGTTTTCTAGATGATGAAATAACTCAATAACCATGACCTGGGTTTGCAAGTCATGAATGGCATAGGAGACTGGTATTCTATATTAACAACTACCTCAATTAAAGAATTTGTGTAAAATACACAAAATATCAATTCTTTGTCTGTCCAGTTTCTACAAACCTACTTCAATGATTAATATTTTCAATTGAATGTTAAAAATCGTTGAGAGTTAACCGTTTCACATACAAATTTGGAAGTTGTTTTTTTTGAGCTATGTTTTCTGTGTATAGTTAGAACCGCCCGACTTTTGCCTTTCGTTACTTGTTTATGTGTATGGAATGAGAAAAAACATGCATTCATTACCAATGCTTGATTAATTTAATTTATATATACATACAATAGCGTTTTAATTATTAAAATTTATTTTGATTATTACTACAAGTGAAACAATTCTCATTTTGCTATACAATTGTCATGGTTTTTGTTCAAGCCGTGAAATTATAAAAAAAAAAATCATCAATGTTATAGTAAACAAGTAAAAGCGTGCTAAGTTCGGCCGGGTCGAATCTTATATACCCTCCACCATGGATCGCATTTGTAGAGTTCTTTTCCCGGCATGTCTTCTTAGGCAAAAAAGGATATAAGAAAAGAGTTGCTCTGCTATTAAAACGATATCAAGATATGGTCCGGTTCGGACCACAATTAAATAATATGTTGGAGACCTGTGTAAAATTTCAGCCAATTCGTATAGGAATTGCGCCCATTGGGGCTCACGAAGTAAAATAGAGAGAACGATTTATATGGGATCTGTATCGGGCTATAGACCGATTCAGACCATAATAAACACGTTTGTTGATGGTCATGAGAGGATCCATCGTACAAAATTACAGGCATATCGGATAATAATTGCGACCTCTAGGGGTCAAGAAGTCAAGATCCCAGATCGGTTTACATGGCAGCTATATCAGGTTGTGAACCGATTTGAAACTTATTTGACACAGTTGTTGAAAATGAAAATGAAATACGTCATGCAAAATTTTAGCCAAATCGGATAGGAATTGCGCCCTCTAGAAGCTCAAGAAGTCAAATCCACAGATCTGTTTATATGACAGCTATATCGGTTATTGACCGATTTCAACCATACTTGGCACAGTTGTTGGATATCACACCAAAACACGTCGTGCAAAAATTCATTCAAATCGGATAAGAATTGTGCCCTCTAGAGGCTCAAGAATTCAAGACCCAAGATCGGTTTATATGACAGCTATATCAAGTTATGGACCGATTTAAACCATACTTAACACAGTTGTTGGGTATCATAACAAAACACGTCGTGCGAAATTCCATTCTAATCGGATAAGAATTGCGCCCTCTAGAGGCTCAAGAAGTCAAGACCCAAGATCGGTTTATATGGCAGCTATATCAGGTTATGGACCGATTTGAACCATACTTGGCACAGTTGTTGGATATCATAACAAAACACGTCGTGCGAAATTTCATTCCAATCGGATAAGAATTGAGCACTCTAGAGGCTCAAGAAGTCAAGACCCAAGATCGGTTTATATGGCAGCTATATCAGGTTATGAACCGATTTGAACCATACTTGGCACAGTTGTTGGATTTAAAAACGAAACACGTCGTGCAAAATTTCATTCCAATCGGATAAGAATTGCGCACTCTAGAGGCTCAAGAAGTCAAGACCCAAGATCGGTTTATATGGCAACTATATCAGGTTATGGACCGATTTGAACCATACTTGGCACAGTTTTTGGATATCATAACAAAACACGTCGTGCAAAATTTCATCCCAATCGGATAAGAAATGCGCACTCTAGAGGCTCAAGAAGTCAAGACCCAACATCGGTTTATATGGCAGCTATATCAAAACATGGACCGATATGGCCCATTTACAATACCAACCGACCTACACTAATAAGAAACAAGTAAAAGCGTGCTAAGTTCGGCCGGGCCGAATCTTATATACCCTCCACCATGGATCGCATTTGTCGAGTTGTTTTCCCGGCATCTCTTCTTAGGCAAAAAAGGATATAAGAAAAGAGTTGTTCTGCTATTAAAACGATATCAAGATATGGTCCGGTTCGGACCACAATTAAATTATATGTTGGAGACCTGTGTAAAATTTCAGCCAATTTGTATAAGAATTGCGCCCATTTGGGCTCACGAAGTAAAATAGGGAGAACGGTTTATATGGGATCTGAATCGGGCTATAGACCGATTCAGACCATAATAAACACGTTTGTTAATGGTCATGAGAGGATCCGTCGTACAAAATTTCAGGCATATCGGATAATAATTGCGACCTCTAGGGGTCAAGAAGTCAAGATCCCAGATCGGTTTATATGGCAGCTATATCAGGTTATGAACCGATTTGAACCTTATTTGACACAGTTGTTGAAAGTAAAAATAAAATACGTCATGCAAAATTTTAGCCAAATCGGATAGGAATTGCGCCCTCTAGAAGCTCAAGAAGTCAAATCCCCAGATCTGTTTATATGACAGCTATATCAAGTTATGGATCGATTTCAACCATACTTGGCACAGTTGTTGGATATCATAACGAAATACTTCGTGCAAAAATTCATTCAAATCGGATAAGAATTGTGCCCTCTAGAGGCTCAAGAAGTCAAGACCCAAGATCGGATTATATGGCAGCTATGTCAGGTTATGGACCGATTTTAACCATACTTGGCACAGTTGTTGGATATAACAACAAAACACGTCGTGCAAAATTTCATTCCAATCGGATAAGAATTACGCACTCTAGAGGCTCAAGAAGTCAAGACCCAAGATCGGTTTATATGGCAGCTATATCAGGTTATATATCGATTTGAACCATACTTGGCACAGTTGTTGGATATCATAACAAAGCACGTCGTGCAAAATTTCATTCTGATCGGATAAGAATTGCGCACGCTAGAGGCTCAAGAAGTCAAGACCCAAGATCGGTTTATATGGCAGCTATATCAGGTTATGGACCGATTTAAACCATACTTGGCGATTTAAACCAACATACTTGTTGGATATCATAGCAAAACACGTCGTGCAAAATTTCATTTCAATCGGATAAGAATTGCGCACTCTACAGGCTCAAGAAGTCAAGACCCAAGATCGGTTTATATGGCAGCTATATCAAAACATGGACCGATATGGTCCATTTACAATACCAACCGACCTACACTAATAAGAAGTATTTGTGCAAAATTTCAAGCGGCTAGCTTTACTCCTTCGGAAGTTAGCGTGCTTTCGACAGACAGACGGACGGACGGACGGACGGACGGACAGACGGACGGACATGGCTAGATCGACATAAAATGTCGCGACGATCAAGAATATATATACTTTATGGGGTCTCAGACGAATATTTCGAGTAGTTACAAACAGAATGACGAAATTAGTATACCCCCCATCTTATGGTGGAGGGTATAATAAGAAATATTTGTGCAAAATTTCAAGCGCCTAGCTTTACTCCTTCGGAAGTTAGCGTGCTTTCGACAGACGGACGGACGGACAGACGGACTGACATGGCTAGATCGACATAAAATGTCGCGACGATCAAGAATATATATACTTTATGGGGTCTCAGACGAATATTTCGAATAGTTACAAACAGAATGACGAAATTAGTATACCCCCCATCTTATGGTGGAGGGTATAAAAACTAAAATTTTGTTGCATTTATGCATTATTAAAACGACAAAACTATTTTTATACCCTCCACCATAAGATGGGGGTATACTCGTCATTTCGTCATTCTGTTTGTAACTACTCGAAATATTCGTCTGAGACCCCATAAAGTATATATATTCTTGATCGTCGTGACATTTTATGTCGATCTAGCCATGTCCGTCCGTCTGTCCGTCTGTCCGTCCGTCCGTCCGTCCGTCCGTCTGTCTGTCGAAAGCTCGCTAACTTCCGAAATAGTATAGCTAGCCGCTTGAAATTTTGCACAAATACTTCTTATTAGTGTAGTTCGGTTGGTATTGTAAATGGGCCATATCGGTCCATGTTTTGATATAGCTGCCATATAAACCGATCTTGGGTCTTGACTTCTTGAGCCTCTAGAGTGCGCAATTCTTATCCGATTGAAATGAAATTTTGCACGACGTGTTTTGTTATGATATCTAACAACTGTGCCAAGTATAGTTCAAATCGGTCCATGTTTTGATATAGCTGCCATATAAACCGATCTTGGGTCTTGACTTCTTGAGCCTCTAGCGTGCGCAATTCTTATCCGATCAGAATGAAATTTTGCACGACGTGTTTTGTTATGATATCCAACAACTGTGCCAAGTATGGTTCAAATCGGCTCATAACCTGATATAGCTGCCATATAAACCGATCTTGGGTCTTGACTTCTTGAGCCTCTAGAGGGCGCAATTCTTATCCGAATGGAATGGAATTTCGCACGACGTGTTTCGTTATGATACCCAACAACTGTGCCTAGTATGGTTTAAATCAGTCCATAACCTGATATAGCTGCCATATAAACCGATCTTGGGTCTTGACTTCTTGAGCCTCTAGAGTGCGCAATTCTTATCCGATTGGAATGAATTTTTGCACGACGTGTTTTGTTATGATATCCAACAACTGTGCCAAGTATGGTTGAAATCGGTTTATAACCTGATATAGCTGCCATATGAACCGATCTTGGGTCTTGACTTCTTGAGCCTCTAGAGTGCGCAATTCTTATCCGATTGGAATGAATTTTTGCATGAAGTATTTCATTATGATATCCAACAACTGTGCCAAGTATGGTTGAAATCGGTCCATAACCTGATATAGCTGTCATATAAACAGATCTGGTGATTTGACTTCTTGAGCTTCTAGAGGGCGCAATTCCTATCCGATTTGGCTGAAATTTTGCATGACGTATTCTATTTTTACTTTCAACAACTGTGTCAAATAAGGTTCAAATCGGTTCATAACCTGATATAGCTGCCATATTAACCGATCTGGGATCTTGACTTCTTGACCCCTAGAGGTCGCAATTATTATCCCATATGCCTGAAATTTTGTACGACGGATCCTTTCATGACCATCAACAAACGTGTTTATTATGGTCTGAATCGGTCTATAGCCCGATACAGATCCCATAAAAATCGTTCTCTCTATTTTACTTCGTGAGCCCCAATGGGCGCAATTCTTATACGAATTGGTTGAAATTTTACACAGGTCTCCAACATATAATTTAATTGTTGTCCGAACGGGACCATATTTTGATATCGTTTTAATAGCAGAGCAACTCTTTTCTTATATCCTTTTTTGCCTAAGAAGAGATGCCGGGAAAAGAACTCGACAAATGCGATCCATGGTGGAGGGTATATAAGATTCGGCCCGGCCGAACTTAGCACGCTTTTACTTGTTATACCCTCCACCATAAGATGGGGGGTATACTAATTTCGTCATTCTGTTTGTAACTACTCGAAATATTCGTCTGAGACCCCATAAAGTATATATATTCTTGATCGTCGTGACATTTTATGTCGATCTAGCCATGTCCGTCCGTCTGTCCGTCCGTCCGTCCGTCCGTCCGTCCGTCCGTCCGTCCGTCCGTCCGTCCGTCCGTCCGTCCGTCCGTCTGTCTGTCGAAAGCACGCTAACTTCCGAAGGAGTAAAGCTACCCGCTTGAAATTTTGCACAAATACTTCTTATTAGTGTAGGTCGGTTGGTATTGTAAATGGGCCATATCGGTCCATGTTTTGATATAGCTGCCATATAAACCGATCTTGGGTCTTGACTTCTTGAGCCTGTAGAGTGCGCAATTCTTATCCGATTGGAACGAAATTTTGCATGACATGTTTTGCTATGATATCCAACAACTGTGGCAAGTATGGTTCAAATCGGTCCATAACCTGATATAGCTGCCATATAAACCGATCTTGGGTCTTGATTTCTTGAGCTTCTAGCGTGCGCAATTCTTATCCGATCAGAATGAAATTTTGCACAACGTGTTTTGTTGTGATACCCAACAACTGTGTTAAGTATGGTTTAAATCGGTCCATAACCTGATATAGCTGCCATATAAACCGATCTTGGGTCTTGACTTCTTGACCCCCTAGAGGGCACAATTCTTATCCGATTTGAATGAATTTTTGCACGAAGTATTTCGTTATGATATCCAACAACTGTGCCAAGTATGGTTCAAATCGGTTCATAAACTGATATAGCTGTCATATAAACAGATCTGGGGATTTGATTTCTTGAGCTTCTAGAGGGCGCAATTCCTATCCGATTTGGCTGAAATTTTGCATGACGTATTTTATTTTTACTTTCAACAACTGGGTCAAATAAGGTTCAAATCGGTTCATAACCTGATATAGCTGCCATATAAACCAATCTGGGATCTTGACTTCTTGACCCCTAGAGGTCGCAATTATTATCCGATATGCCTGAAATTTTGTACGATGGATCCTCTCATGACCATCAACAAACGTGTTTATTATGGTCTGAATCGGTCTATAGCCCGATACAGATCCCATATAAATCGTTCTCTCTATTTTACTTCGTGAGCCCAAATGGGCGCAATTCTTAAACGAATTGGCTGAAATTTTACACAGGCCTCCAATAATAATTTAATTGTGGTCCGAACCGGACCATATCTTGATATCGTTTTAATAGCAGAGTAACTCTTTTCTTATATACTTTTTTGCCTAAGAAGAGATGCCGGGAAAAGAACTTGACAAATGCGATCCATGGTGGAGGGTATATAAGATTCGGCCCGGCCGAACTTAGCACGCTTTTACTTGTTTTATTCTCATTTATGCACACTTCATTTGTTATTTATGAAACTCTTGTTGCGATAATGGAAAAAGGTCGCCTGAAAAAGCCGAAACAAAAAAAAGAACAAGAAATGCTTCACCACCAAACTGTTCCAATGATAAATGCACTTCCCATTGCATTGGTCCGTAGCATTGTCTATCATTGGCCAGAGTTCGTCCTCACCTGTTTGTGAAACTTTCACGGCCAGGCAACTTCATTTTACCAAGCACTAAATGGTTAGTAATCAATTTTCCATATATCCGCTGTAAATATTCAATCAACCTTGAAATGTTAACATAAACAAAAAATTAAATTTTTGAATATTTTGGTAATATCGTAAATTATGCTTACCAAATGTTGGCACTGGAAACAACAGGCAGGCAAACTATGGTGCACTTGTAGGCGACATATCAAATGAAAATGAATGGCCTTTGATGTGTGAGTCTAGAGGTGAATTTCAACAGCAACAAAAAATAGAATTCTCCCTAGTCTCCTGTCTCTTGTACTAATAAGGAAAGTTAAGTATAATTGGAATTTATGATATTAGCTCACAAGCGTGTTAGCAATAATGCAATATGGAAAAGATCTATGTGTGCACAGTGGTGCAGGGAGAATGTGGCAAGTGTTCAATTACTGAGGAGATTAGAATGATGTGTACATTACTATGTAAAGTTAAAGTAATAAAATAAGCAATAACTGGAAATTGTTTGAAAGATAAGTCAAGGTTGAAAACCAATATAAGTTTTGAATTTCAGCAATATACAACAACAAAATCATTTCCTACCCGTCCAAATAGATCATTCCAAAAATCGTTTCTTACCACCGTTTCGAAATTCTAATTATGCACCCACTTCACCAAGTCCAAGTTTGCAAAGAAACGCATTGGATGTTTCCTATGAGTTGATTAAGGGGCTCTATACACGATACATTTTAAGGCAAAACTTATTTGAACGTCCCTTTTGTACTCTCAGCTTGTGTTCTGCATAGCTGTTGGGGACGATCTAATCCACTTACGACAAAAGCAACACCCATAAATAGAAGTGGGCCGATCGAGACAATATGGATCTCAAATGAAAGATACTTGGGAGAAGAGTATGAACTAAATATTAAAATATGGTTTCAAGTATCTAGGTAGTCGCCCCGACCATAATACACCCCAAATAGGGATATAAGACTATTACAACAATATGGAGCTCAAGTGGTAGGAATTCAAGAGTAGATTACAAATACGGTAAGGAAGGAGCAATTCAATTTGTGTTTGTTTGTTTGTCAGTTTGTTTATTTGTTCCGTATGGACTCAAAAACGGCTGAACTAATTACCTTGAAATTTTCACAGATTATGTAGGTTGGTCTGGAAGGAAACATAGACTATATAAGTGTTTGATATCGGGAGGGGGGCGGACCCACTCCCTTATCCTAAAAGTACTACCCAAAAATGCAAGTGGATCGATCGGGACAATATGGGATTCAAATGAAAGGTATTCAAGAGTAGAGTATGAATTTCATAACAAAACTCCTAACAATAGGTTTATTTCACGATCATGACAATATTGGTCTCAAATGAAAGGTATTCGGGAGAAGATTACGAATATGGTCACGAAATAGGAATAGGCATAATAATTTTTTGATAACGAAAGGGGGCGAACCCTCCCACGTAACCCCAAAAACACCACCCAAAATCAAAAGAGGACCGATAAGGACAATATGGACATCAAATGAAAAGTATGCGGGAGTAGATAACGAATCTGGCATACAAATTCATGTCGAAGTATAGGGGGTCACCCCACCTCCACAAAACGCCCAAAATGGGCACATTAGTCAATCACGGATATACGGGACTCGGTTTGTTTGTTCCGTATAGACTGAAAAACCGATTTTCTTGAAATTTTTTGTGTAGGGTGGTATGGAGGGAAACATAGGTTATATAATTTTTCAATATCGGACGGGGAACGCTTATGTCAAAAACACAACCCAAAATCAAAAGTGGACCGATCGGGACAATATAAATATCAAATGCGAGGTATTGGAGAGTATAATACGAATATGGTATTAAAATTTAAGTCTAAGTACCCATCGGGACGCCCCAAACCCAAAACTCCCCCAAACAGACATATTGGACGTTCGTTTCAATATGGGGCTGAAATGAAAGGTATTCGGGAGCAGATTTCGAATCTGGCAAAGAAAATCAAATCGAAATATTAGAGGTCACGCGACCCCTCAAAAACGCCGTTAGACCCATTATGACTATATGATACTTGGCTGAACCAATTTTCTTAAAATGTTCATTGATTGTGTACGTTTACCTGGAAGGAAACATGTATATAAATATATAAATTTAGATATCGGGCGAAGGTGGACCTACCCCCTTATCCCAAAAACGCCACCCATATCCGAAAGTGGTCCAATGGGCACAACAAGGGTATTAAATTAAAGGTATTGGCGACCAGAAAACGAACATGGCATTAAACATTTGGGTCTAGGTACCCAGCGGGTCCCCCAACCCCAAAACTTCTCTAAACAGATATATTCAAAGTTCATATCAATATAGGACTCAAATGAAAAGTATAAGGCAGTAGATTACAAATATGACATAAAACATTAGGTCCAAGTAATGGGAGGTCGCCCACCCCCAAATATCCACAAATGGGCATATTAGCCGACCATGGCTATATGGGACTTAAATGAATGGTATTATGTAGTAGATTACGAATAAGACATTAAAATTTGCGTTCAAGTCTATATGACGCTTTTCCCCCTAATATACGTCAAATGGGGTTTTTGACCCATTATGGCAATATGGGACTCAAATGAAAGGTATTTGAGAGTAGAAAAAGAATTTGATATTCAATTTTGGGGTTACGCCTTAAATCATCCCTTAAACTGAACTTCATTTCCGACTATAGCAATATGGAGCTCAAATCAACGGTATTTGATACTCATTTTCAGGTGGCGATGCCCTCCCCAGCCCCAAAACACCCTCCAAACGGTTCATACTTACCCACCATGACAAAATGGAGTTCAAAGTAAAGGGATTTGGGAATGGACATGAATTTGATATCCATATTTGAGTCGAAATGTCTCCCCTAAGAAGCAGTTCTCATTACCCTAATTTCAAAAACACCAGATCTCGAAAATTGGTAATGCGATTAGTTCGAAATTTTTTGCACTCTAACAATCACCGAAAGAAAAATATGGTTTCTATTGTTGAGGATAAAACCCGCCAAATGGACATATACAATAGACCAATCACGACAATATAGAGCCATGTGTTTGGGGAGCTGTCTCACCCTTAAATACCTCCCTATTATATAAAATATATTCGGGTGGAAATTTATTGATTTTCCGGAAATTTATATTCATTTTCGGGACAAAGACCATGGGGTTCACCCCAACTTCAAACACAATTTATTTATGGATCATGCCATTAAGGGACTCATGCGAAATGTTTCTGAAAGTAAAGCATGAATCTTATATTTACTTTTATGGCTAAGTGACCACCCCCGAAATACCCCCTTAACGCGAAATATTTACCAATACAGTAATATGGGGCTCAAAAAAAAAAAAGAAAAAGACATTCGGAAGTAGAGTAAAAATTATTCATACAACAATGAGTGCTTTCCGATTCAAGTTGAGTTTATCAACGATAAGGGGCCTTTTTTATAGCCAAGTCCGTACGGTGTGCCGCAGTGCGACACCATTTTAGGGAGAATTTTTTACATGGCCAGCATTAAGAGGGGATAACCACCGCTTTAAATTTTCGATTCGAACGCAGGCGTTCAGCGTCATAGGCTACAGTAGCACGATATCCACATTTAGGGCAAAGTGTCCCCACCCTAAATAGATATTAGAGAGTTAAAGAAAGCGCAGCGGAGCGGGCCCGCTTCGGCTAGTAGACTATATTACTAATTGATATCGAAAGGGGGGCAAACCTTTCCCTTACCACAAAAGCAGAGCTCAAAATTCAAATTGAACCGATTGGGACAATATGAGACTCAAATTAAACGTATTTGAGAGACGTCCCCATCTTTAATCCCCTTAAACACGTATATTGGCCGATAATGACGACATGAGACTCAAATCAAAGGTATTGGTGAGTAGACTGCTTAAAAACAGGCATCCAGACCGATCATTACAATATAGGACTCAACTGAATGGTATTTGGAAGTAGAGCACGGAACTGACATTTATTTTTAGTCTGGGTATCGGAAGGGGTCGAACTCTCCCTAAAAGCCGCCCACACCTAAAACATCCCTTAATGCGGACATAAAGGGTGATTTTTTTGAGGTTAGGATTTTCATGCATTAGTATTTGACAGATCACGTGGGATTTCAGACATGGTGTCAAAGAGAAAGATGCTCAGTATGCTTTGACATTTCATCATGAATAGACTTACTAACGAGCAACGCTTGCAAATCATTGAATTTTATTACCAAAATCAGTGTTCGGTTCGAAATGTGTTCATTCACCGTAACGTTGCGTCCAACAGCATCTTTGAAAAAATACGGTCCCAGGCATTTGGCTTCAGAAGCGGATACCAAATTCGTGTTCTATTTCCACACTTTTTTGCTTGTACCCCATATTACCACGATCAGAAAAGGGCTTTTCTGGGGGTATTTTTGGGGGTGGGGCTGCTTTAAGGAGAGGGTCCGTTCCCTTCCAACAAACCAGACCATCCTACACGATCTGTGAAAATTTCACATTGTGTACGTTTGTATGTTGGGTTCGCACTCTACCTAAAATATGTATCTCATGATCCCAAAATTGTCATGATTGGTCAGTTAACCTATTTAGAGTGGTTTAAGGTTTAGAGCGCCACCAAGATACTTGGACAAAATTTTAGTTTCATATTCGTAATTTACTCTCATTTACTTTATATGGCAGCTATACCAAAACCGATCACTAAAAGAAGTATTTGTGCAAAATTTCAAGCGCCTAGCTGTAATCCTGCGAAAGTTAGCATTGCTTTCGACAGACAGACGGTCGGACAGAGGAACGAACGGACAGACGTACCAGAAGCACTATTTACATCGATAAATGCAAAAGGTCGTCCATGTTGTCCTTCCTAGCAGTCATTGTCCTCTTCCGAGGTGGCTATAATGACCAGATTGCTCATCAGAACTTGTAATACTGTTCTGCTAGGTTACGTTAGCTTAGGTTGAAAAGAGGGCGCGGATATTAATCCCCCACGTAAGCCAGTAATCGGCTTGTGGTGCCCTCCAAATACTCAAAAGTAACCTCGAAAAAGAAAATCTCAGTCAGGAATATTGAGGTATTAACAAAATCGTTAATTGTTTTCCATGTCAAGCTCTTAAGTCAGTTCATGCTTGGTTTTGTATCAGCACCCAAGTGTCTGTTAGCCTGGCAATGACATATGAAATGATCCAACATTTCATGAATATCGCCACATGGCTATCACTTGCTGCACCTTTTTTGTATAGGTGGGCTCGTAGTACTATGTGTCCCGCTATGATACCGAAAGCTATACTGACCTCTTTTTTAATTCCTTTCAATAATGGCTTCGTCTTCTCACAATTCGCATCTCCCCATAGGATTTTCGTCGTCTTACCGACCATTTGCTGTTCCTTAGTGCCACATACGCGTTCGTCGCCTACGCCTCTAACACGGACTTCGTCGACCCGAAAGGCTTCGGGTTAACCAAGTCTATTGTCTGCACTTTCCTTTCTCCTTACTTCGCTATGGCCCGGCACTCAAAAAATGTGGATAGTGCGATCCTCAGAGAAGGCGTTGATCTCTTTCTTACACTTCAAGACTGTTCGTGACCTTACCGTGGTGGTTGTTATTGCCCTGATGGCCAGTTTGCTGTTCGTCAAGATATTAACGTCGACTTTCTCGCGTTAGCACCACACCACCTTACGCATTCCAAGATCACCTGGATCTCCTTTTGCAGGACCGAATTCAGGTCAGGCAATCAGATCTTAGTGCCTTGGTTCTCAATGTAGACCCCAGGCCCTTTTTGTTCTCAAGCTTTAATCCATCCTTGAAGCACAATCTTTCAGATTGTAATAGCATAGTTCTGTCATTCCAAGACTGTGTCGCTGGCATCAGCGCCTCCCAATTGACCTCAAATGTCGTATCTGATATACGATCGGAAACTCTTCCATTCCTTCCATGTTTCCTATCGTTGCCTCGACTATACCCTAATGGTATAACCTGCTCCTATTCTCTATCCATTCGCTCATCGCCCTAAGTCTCTTGGCAGCAGTGGCTGCGTCACAATTAGTTTGTATGTCTATGGGTCGAAATCTAGTCTCCAGTGCCCTAGTAGGCGTGGACCCCATCGCTCCGTCTACATCAAGACAACAAGTTGTATTATCTTTACGTTGCATTGTTTCTTCATCGCAGTCCACCCAAGTACTGAGGCGTAAGTAAGTAATGATCAAATCACGATCCTGTAGAGCCAGTGATCTATCCTCGGATTCAGGCCCCATTTAGAGCCTTTTGCTCGTCTACATAGTTCCCCAAAGCCTAAGAGCTCTATCAGTATGCTCCTAAATGTGACACATCCAATTCAGTTTCCTATCCAAGATCACTCCTAAATTTGTGACCTTGCCAGTTATCGAAATCGTTCTGTTGAGGAAGATTGGTGCATCAACTTGGCCCACCTTCGTCTTCCTCGTCAACAGGCATATTTCAGTGCTCTCTGGGTTAATATTGAGAACTCTGGGTCTAGCCCATTCATATGCCATATGCAAGTCCTTTTGGGAACTTCCCCATAGCTGGATGGGATTCTTACCCCTAAGAAGTATTATAACATCGTCTGCATAGCAGACGGGTTAAAATCACTCCTCAGTCAGCATCCGCAATAGATTGTTTATGGTGATCACAAATAGCAGAAGCGATAAAATTCCTCCCTATAGCGTCCCCGGGCAACTTTCTTTCTTATCCACAATTTATGCAACTGTTTCCTAGCAAGTGGTTTATCCTGTTTGTAAGGACTAGGACAAGCTAGTACCGGTCTAATGATTGGATAAATGTGTCGGTCCTCACATTTTTAAAAGCCCCTCGACGTGAATGTCATTCCACCAATGTGTACGTCTTGACATCGAAGGATTATTTTATTTTATACATAACATCTTGCAGGGCAGTTTCCACCGACCTTCTCTTGGTTTAGGCATGCTGTTTGTATTTGAGGAATTCTTTCCATGATTTTGAGTTAAAAGAACGTAAGTCTTATAAGTATGTAGGCCATTCGTATCGCGTAACTTACCTTGTTGGTCTTGTGTATAAATACCACCCTTGAGTTCTGTCAGGCTTCCAGAGTATATGCAAGTCCTAGGTACGCTGCGAAAATAACCGCCAGATGGGGCACCAGATAGTCATCCTACTCGTTATCATGGTATCCATAATACGTTCCATGGTTTTCAGTAGAAAGGACGTAAGGCTTATAGGTCTTTGGTGTCGCATTACTAGCCTTGCCGGGCTTAGGTATAAATATCTCCCTTGCCTACTGCCAGGCTTTCGGAGTATATGCAAATCCTAGGCACGCTGTAAATTGAAAACTCGTCAAGGCTTTCTATACCGTAAATTCTGTAATGATAAGCCTTCGATTAACCTTTTTATTCCAAAATTCTGGTATCTCCGTGAGTCCCATCCCATTCTTTGGATAACCCGTTTTCATCAAAAGCCTCAACATGTTCTCCGTAGTCTATGCTCTCACTCCCAAGTCGTCTGCTAACGTTTCACATTGGACATGGATTTTTGGGAGAAAGTTTTTCATCTTGGCAGCGTCATTAACGTTATCGACCAGTTCGCAGAAGGCACATTTTGCCGTTCATCATCATTTTGCATTCCTTGAGCCGTGTGTAAAACAAATCCAATGAACTTCCGGTTTTTTACGACATGCTCTGTTATAAAGCCTGCGGACCTCTTTACGAATGTTGCGAATCTCCCCGATCATACTGGGTTTTTCTTAGGCTGATTTCGTTTCCCGAAGAGGACAGCTATCTTCGAAAGAACTCCTACTGCTGTCGTTATCCTATTGAAATTATCGTCATTGTCTTCTATTCATGGATTATTCAATGTATATTGTCCAAGTCTTCCGAAATTTGTCCAGTTGGTTTTCAGCTTAGTGAAGGTCAGAGAAGGAGAGCTCCATAGAGACCAATCCAATCCTGAACCTCATCGATTAGATTTGCCAAACATATTGTTCTGATAGATTTCTTTAAATTTTCACCTCCCTAATTCCCCGGCCTTATTTCCACCACCAGACCACTGTGCAATGATCAACTCGGTTTACCATAAATCGTCACCAGAATTATTCGAATACGAAATGCTTCAGCCACGGACAGACAGACACATAGACGCACTCGCTGTAATATTCTTATTAAGATTCGATTCGATGGATTCAGTGAAGCAAAAAGATGCATTTCCTTGCAGGAATTGAATTGAATTAAAAACAACTTCAAAACAACAACCCCCACTGGAACATATGGATGAAAAGTAGCATCCCACATGTCCCTATCAAAAACAAAAGCAAACAAAATGAAGCAGAGAAAAAACTCAAAGAACTTTCCCTCCACACGAGCCGTAATAATGTGCGGCGTCGTTTATTTACTGTAAATGCACATTAAAAACGCAGGAATACTCAATGTAACGACCTCAATTAATAATTTGTTCTTTGGAGAGTATTGCCACTGCCACATCCACTACTATTGCCACAAGGAGTTGCTTGTTATAGTCATAGTTGCTGCTGTTGTTGTTGTTGTTGGGTGCAACATAAAAATTGTAATTTTATTATTCGTTCGAGTGTGTGGAACGAACGTACATGCACTTATATTACTCCTCATGCTTCCTCCCCACTTACAAGTCGCGGCGTCATGTGCACATCCTCACACAACCGGATGGCCTGAACTGGAAAAGCATTCCAAGCGGTTGCAAGGTATGCACTGCCACACATATGATGATGATGATTATCGAGAGGGTGTCCTCAGTGTCGCAAGATCACAGCACAGCAATGCAGTGGTTTGTTTGCTTCTTCCACGTAAGACGATGTCATCGTGGTGGTTAAATAGGGGTGTGGTCACAGAGGGCCTTATTCTGATTGCAACTAAAAATAAAAGCTTGATCTAGGGAACTTACTTCAAGATATATTCTAATCAAATGCCATTCAACTTTTAGTCAGTCATGGCTGGTGGAATCAATGTTTTGACATCGTCCTTAAACAAGTAAAAAGGCGTTAAGTTCGGCCGGGCCGAACTTTGGATACCCACCACCTCGGGAATATACGTAAATCACCTTTCATCAAAATCCGGTGAAAATTGTATACCTTTTGTCCCATAGCAGTTATATCAAAATATGTTCCGATTTGGACCAAATACTTATAAGTACAAGTCATTGTTCAATTGTGTATAACAAAATATTGGTCTTTTAAGTAGCTTTATCTAAAACTAAACCGATCTGAGCTACATACGACACGGATTTCGAAAAGCCTAACAATAATTAGTCACTGTGTCAAAATTCAGTGAAATCGGATTATAAATGAGCCTTTTATGGGGCCAAAACTTTATATCGAGATATCGGTCTATATGGCAGCTCTATCCAAATCTGAACCGATTTGGCCCAAGCTTCAGAAAAATGTCTAAGGGCTTAACTCAACTCACTATCCCATATTTCGGCCAAATTGGACAATAATTGCGCCTTTTATGGACCCAAAACCTTATATTGAGAGATCGGTCTATATGGCAGCTGTATCCAAATCTTTACCGATCTGTGCCATATTGCAGGATTATGTCGAGGGGCTTAACTTAACTCACTGTTCCAAATTTCGGCGACATCGGACAATAAATGAGCATTTTATGTTCCCAAAACCTGAAATCGAGAGATCGGTCTATTTGGCAGCTATATCCAAAATTGGTCCGATCTGCACCAAATTCATGATGGATATCAAAGGGCCTAACACAATTTATTATCCCAAATTTCAGCAAAATCGGACAATAAATGTGGCTTTTATGGGCCTAAGACCCTAAATCGGAGGATCGGTCTATATGGCAGCTATATCCAAATCTGAACCGATCAAAGCCAAATTGACGAAGGGTGTCGAAGGGCCTAATACAACTCACTCTCCCAAAATTCTGCAAAATCGGATAATAAATGTGGCTTTTATGGGCCTAAGATCCTAAATCGGAGGATCGGTCTATATGGCAGCTATATCCAAATCTAGACCGATCTGAGCCAAATTGACGAAGGTTGTCGAGGGGCTTAACACAACTCACCGTCCCAAATTTCAGCAAAATCGGATAATAAATGTGGCTTTTATGGGCCTAAGACCCTAAATCGGCGGATCGGTCTATATGGCAGCTATATCCAAATCTGAACCGATCAGAGCCAAATTGACGAAGGTTGTCGAGGGGCTTAACACAACTCACCGTCCCAAATTTCAGCAAAATCGGATAATAAATGTGGCTTTTATGGCCCTAAGACCCTAAATCGGCGGATCGGTCTATATGGGGGCTATATGAAGATATAGTCCGATATTGCTCATCTTCGAACTTAACCTGCTTATGGACAAAAAAAGAACCTGTGCAAAATTTCAGCTCAATATCTCTATTTTTAAAGACTGTAGCGTGATTTCAACAGAGGACGGACGTCCGTCTGTCCGTCTGTGTCTAGATGACATGTCTAGACATGTCTGGATCGTCTTAGATTTTTACGCTGATCAAGTGAATATATACTTTATAGGGTCGGAAACGGATATTTCGATGTGTTGCAAACGGAATGACAAAATGAATATACCCCCATCCTTCGGTGGTGGGTATAAAAATGTGACATGTCTAACAGTAACGAAAGCCTTCGTCTACAGTAAAATGAGTTGGTTGATCATCTGACTGACGACCAAGGATGGGACGAAGGACTCTCCTTCTCGCTCTATCACTCTAGGCATGTTCTGAAAATTGTGATTTGAACAACCTGTCAGATCAGTCACTGCTGCTTCGCCAAAATTGACCAAGGCCCGATATCACTTCAAACGTGGTACAAGAGATACTTAATGGTTGACCAATATCGACACCTAAGTTACAATTTTTTCACATTAGTCAGGTTTTTGAACGATTTTCCCGATTTTCTATAGGAAGATTAGGTGGTTTATTCTGGAACAAAATTTAGATTAATAACCGATTTGGACCATACTTATCACAAGAAGTAAAATCGGAGGAACGGTTTATATGGGAGCTGTTATAAGAGGTTGTAGGCCTATTTTAAGTATTTTTGTTACGAAAATCTAAGGTCATAATAGAAGTCATCACGCAAAATTTCAGGAGGCAGCCACTGCGGCTATGAGACTTAAGGCGCTGGGGAGAATTGATTGAGGATGGGAGCAGCTTATACCATCGCGGTATAATCGAGGCCACGATAGGAAACCTGAAAGGAAGGGAAGAGGTTTCCGATCGGATACCTGAAATGAACCTTGAAGTCGAGTGCGAGGCACTGCTGCCATCGGCACAGTCTTGGATTGACGGAACCCTAGTATTGCCATCTAGAAGATCATGTTACACGGATGGATCAAAGCTAAAGGACAGAGTGGGCCTGGGGGTACACATTGCGGACCCAGGAACTGAGATCGGTTTTAGACTGCCTGACCATAATACGGTACTGCTGGCGGAGATACGGGCGATCACGGGATGCGTGGTCTGGTATGAACGAGAGGACGTCGATTGTGAACATCTTTACGGAGAGTAAAATGACCATAAGGGGAATAAAAACCAGGAGGGTAAGATCAGGAACAGTCTTGCAGTGTAAGAAGGAGATTAACGCCTTCTCTGAGGATGGCAAAATCCGCATCGTTTGGGTGCCGGTGAATAACGGAGTAAGGGGAAATGAAAGGGCAGACGATTTGGCGGTGAAGGCCAGAGGACTGCCGTCAATAAACGAATGCGTAAGCAACATTATGCAAATTTTGCCCATGAACATTCCACTAAGGAACAGGAGCAAACTTCTTACATATCAATGAGTGCAGTCCGATTCAAGTTTAAGCTTAATGGTAAGGGGCCTCCTTTTTTTAGCCGAGTCCGAACGGCGTGCCGCAGTGCGACACCTCTTTGGAGAGAAGTTTTTCATGGCATAGTACCCCACAAATGTTGCCAGCATTAGGATCGGAAAACCACCGCTGACATTTTTTGTTTGTTTTTTTTTCTGATGGTCTCGTCAGGATTCGAACCCAGGGGTTCAACGTCATAGGCGTACATGCTAACCTCTGCGCTACGGTGGCCTCCAACATTATGGAACAGCGAAACGGTCGGTAGGACGGCGATAATCCTATGGGAGAATCCAGATCGTGAGAAGACGAGACTATTACTGAAAGGAAGTCTGAAGGAGGTCAGTATAGCTATTGGTATCATAACGGGTCAGATAGGACTACTTATGTAAAATCGGTGCAGCAAGTGATAGCATGTGTAGGGCATGCGGGGAAGATGATGAGACGATGGAGCATTTCCTTTGTCATTGCCCGGCTTTCGCGTCCAACAGATACCGGCACTTAGGTGGAGACACATTATCAGACATGAACGAAGTTAGAGGAGTGGTATTATTTCATTTTGGAGGTTAGGCTAAGTTCGAAGATGGGCAATATCGAAATATATCTTCATATAGCCCCCATATAGACCGATCCTCCTATTAAGGGTCTTAGGCCCATAAAAGCCACATTTATTATCCGATTTTGCTGAAATTCGGGACAGTGAGTTGCGTTAGACCCCTCAATATCCTTCGTCAATTTGGTTCAGATCGGTCCAGATTTGGATATAGCTGCCATATAGACCCATCCTCCGATTTAGGGTCTTAGGCTCATAAAAGCCACATTTTTTATCCGATTTTGCTGAAATTCGAGACAGTGAGTTGTGTTAGGCCCCTCAATATCCTTCGTCAATTTGGTTCAGATCGTTCCAGATTTGGATATAGCTGTCATATAGACCCATCCTCCGATTTATGGTCTTAGGCCCATAAAAGCCACATTTATTATCTGATTTTGCTGAAATTTGGGACAGTGAGTTGTGTTAGGCCCTTCGGCACCCTTCGTCAATATGGCTCAGATCGGTTCAGATTTGGATATAGCTGCCATATAGACCGATCCTCCGATTTAAGGTCTTAGGCCCATAAAAGCCACATTTATTATCGGATTTTGCTGAAATTCGGGACAGTAAATTGTGTTAGACCCTTTGATATCCCTCATCAATTTGGTGCAGATCGGACCAATTTTGGATATAGCTGCCATATAGACCGATCTCTCGATTTCAGGTTTTGGGCCCATAAAATGCTCATTTATTGTCCGATTTCACCGAAATTTGGAACAGTGAGTTAAGTTAAGCCCCTCGACATAATCCTGCAATATGGCATAGATCGGTTAAGATATGGATATAGCTGTCATATAGACCGATCTCTCTATTTAAGGTTTTGGGCTCATAAAAGGTGCATTTATTGTCCGATGTCGCCGAAATTCATTACAGTGAGTAAGGTTAAGCCCTTCGACTTCCTTCTGCAATATGGCCCAGATCAGTCCAGATTTGAATATAACTGCCATATAGACCGATCTCTCAATATAAGGTTTTGGGTCCATAAAAGGCGCAATTATTGTCCGATTTGGCCGAAATTTGGGATAGTGAGTTGAGTTAGGCCCTTAGACATTTTCTGAAACTTGGGCCAAATCGGTTCAGATTTGGATATAGCTGCCATATAGACCCATATCTCGATAAAAAGCCTTGGCCCAATAAAAGGCGCTTTTATAATCCGATTTCACTGAAATTTGACACAGTGACGTATGCTAGGCTTTCCGACGTCCGTGTCGTTTATGGTTCAGAGCGGTTTATTTTTAGATAAAGCTACTTAAAAGACCAATATTTTGTTATACACAATTGAACAATGACTTGTACTTATAAGTATTTGGTCCAAATCGGAACATATTTTGATATAGCTGCTAGGGGTCATAAGGTATACATTTTTCCCCGAATTTGAGGAAAGGTGGTTTATGTATTATATATACCCGAGGTGGTGGGTATCCAAAGTTCGGCCTGGCCGAACTTAACGCCTTTTTACTTGTTTGAGGTTACTTTATAGTTTTTAGAGCGTACAACAAGCCGATTACTGGCTTAGGTGTATGTCCATAGTGTCATGGGGCGGATTAATATCTGCCCTTTTTTATACCCTCCACCATAAGATGGGGGGTATACTAATTTCGTCATTCTGATTGTAACTACTCGAAATATTCGCCAGAGACCCCATAAAGTATATATATTCTTGATCGTCGTGAAATTTTATGTCGATTTAGCCATGTCCGTCCGTCTGTCTGTCGAAAGCACGCTAACTTCCGAAGGAGAAGGAGTATTTTGCACAAATACTTCTTATAAGTGTAGGTCGGTTGGTATTGTAAATGGGCCATATCGGTCCATGTTTTGATATAGCTGCCATATAAACCGATCTTGGGTCTTGACTTCTTGAGCCTCTAGAGTGCGCAATTCTTATCCGATTGGAATGAAATTGAGCACGACGTGTTTCTGTATGATACCCAACAACTGTGCTAAGTCTGGTTCAAATAGGTCCATAACCTGATATAGCTGCCATATAAACCGATCTGGGGTCTTGACTTCTTGAGCCTCTAGAGTGCGCAATTCTTATTCGATTGGAATGAAATTTCGCACGACGTATTTTGTTATGATATCCAACAACTGTGCCAAGTATGGTTCAAATCGGTTCATAACCTGATATAGCTGCCATATAAACCGATCTTGGGTCTTGACTTCTTCAGCCTCTAGAGTGCGCAATTCTTATCCGATTGGAATGAAATTTTGTACGACGTGTTTTGTTTTGATATCCAACAACTGTGCCAAGTATGGTTCAAATCGGTTCATAACCTAATATAGCTGTCATATAAACAGATCTGGGGACTTGACTTCTTGAGCTTCTAGAGGGCTCAATTTCTATCCGATTTGGCTGAAATTTCGCAAGACGTTTTTTATTGTTACTTTCAACAACTATGTCAAATAAAGTATAAGTCGGTTCATAACCTGATATAGCTGCCATATAAACCGATCTGGGATCTTGACTTCTTGAGCCTCTGGAGGTCGCAATTATTATCCGATTTGCCTGAAATTTTATACGACGGATTCTCTCATGACCATTAACATACGTGTTTATTATGGTCTGAATCGGTCAATAGGTCGATACAGCTCCCATATAAATCGATCTCTCTATTTTACTTCTTGAGCCCACAAAGGGCGCAATTCTTATTCGAATTGGCTAACATTTTACACAGGTCTCCAACATATAATTTAATTGTGGTTAAAACCGGACTATATCTTGATATCGCTCTAATAGCAGAGCAAATCTTTTCTTATATCCTTTTTTTTTGCCTAAGAAGAGATGCCGGGAAAAGAACTCGACAAATGCGATCCATGGTGGAGGGTATATAAGATTCGGCCCGGCCGAACTTAGCACGCTTTTACTTGTTTTATATTAAATTTTTATACCCTCCACCATAAGATGGGGGGTATACCAATTTCGTCATTCTGTTTGTAACTACTCGAAATATTCGTCTGAGACCCCATAAAGTATATATATTCTTGATCGTCGTGACATTTTATGTCGATCTAGCCATGTCCGTCCGTCTGTCCGTCCGTCCGTCCGTCTGTCTGTCGAAAGCACGCTAACTTTCGAAGGAGTAAAGCTAGCCGCTTGAAATTTTGCACAAATACTTCTTATTAGTGTAGGTCGGTTGGTATTGTAAATGGGCCATATCGGTCCATGTTTTGATATAGCTGCCATATAAACCGATCTTGGGTCTTGACTTCTTGAGCCTGTAGAGTGCGCAATTCTTATCCGATTGGAATGAAATTTTGCATGACGTGTTTTGCTATGATATTCAACAACTGTGCCAAGTATGGTTCAAATCGGTTCATAACCTAATATAGCTGTCATATAAACAGATCTGGGGACTTGACTTCTTGAGCTTCTAGAGGGCTCAATTTCTATCCGATTTGGCTGAAATTTCGCAAGACGTTTTTTATTGTTACTTTCAACAACTATGTCAAATAAAGTATAAGTCGGTTCATAACCTGATATAGCTGCCATAAAAACCGATCTGGGATCTTGACTTCTTGAGCCTCTGGAGGTCGCAATTATTATCCGATTTGCCTGAAATTTTATACGACGGATTCTCTCATGACCATTAACATACGTGTTTATTATGGTCTGAATCGGTCAATAGGTCGATACAGCTCCCATATAAATCGATCTCTCTATTTTACTTCTTGAGCCCACAAAGGGCGCAATTCTTATTCGAATTGGCTGACATTTTACACAGGTCTCCAACATATAATTTAATTGTGGTTAAAACCGGACTATATCTTGATATCGCTCTAATAGCAGAGCAAATCTTTTCTTATATCCTTTTTTTTTGCCTAAGAAGAGATGCCGGGAAAAGAACTCGACAAATGCGATCCATGGTGGAGGGTATATAAGATTCGGCCCGACCGAACTTAGCACGCTTTTACTTGTTTCAATCTAACCTAACCATATCGTTAGCACACTATCTGTATCTTTGCTATTTTTCAATCATTGTCTCTGCAGGAAGATGTGTCTGTACCAATGCAATCAGCTCGATGTTAAATTCCTAATAAGATTTCGCACATATCCTTTTGATTCATAAACATCTCGTTTCGCCTCCAGTCAGATTTTATATTTCTCTCTTCCTCCTACATAGTTGACTGTTCTTACAATAGCTCTACTTCGCCAGGCGATTTTCGATGGCCGGTTTTCTCTGTAATACGTATTCTTGGATTCAGTAGCATTTGGACATTCTTGACTGTACAATAGGTGTCTTGAAGGTAGCTTCTAGTACCCAAATACGAATATGGACATGAAATGGTTTCACCAAGCAATTGTTTCAGTCGTGTGGAGTAAGCCGCGGCCAATGTTGCGTTTGCAGCTTTTCAACGGTCACCTTTCATGCAGAAAATAAGAAAGTAAGTTTATCGCTACGCTAAGATAGCTGTGAACCTTTGCTGCAACAAGGTAAT
Organism: Stomoxys calcitrans; assembly: GCF_963082655.1. Taxonomy (NCBI): domain Eukaryota; kingdom Metazoa; phylum Arthropoda; class Insecta; order Diptera; family Muscidae; genus Stomoxys; species Stomoxys calcitrans. The sequence goes on from NC_081554.1 coordinate 157,786,281, forward strand.
GATCTGAATCTATATTAGATTTTCGCTGGATAACTACCTTCCATCAGATGATGATCAATCTGGTTTTTAGTTATTTTTTCGGGAAGTAGCTATATGGCCTCGAGAATGATGGTTGGTGCTTGTGCACGTGGTGCCATTTTGAAAATTACACCACCCGTGTGATGACTTGTATCTCGTGTTACTACCTCCAATTACTGGTTTGATATAACTTCATTGTCTTGACAAGGCCATGAAAGGACGGACGACCTAAGGCTCAAAGTTGTCCCAGAGAATTATAAATTCTCTTATTCATACGTTTTTGCGCCCAGCAAACTTCATTCCATCTCTGGTGTTGCAGCAATTGCAACTGAGAATATTGCATTTCTGCATATGAATATGGACAATATGGACAAGTATGTTTGTGAGTAAGGGTATGTACATTTTTTATGTAGATAGATGCGTGTATGAGTGCGTTATAATATTAAACGCATTTGCAGCTTGGCTAATTAACGCCGCAGCACTTTATTAAAAGAATTTCATTTTTGTTGCACTTGTTGTTGACATGCACCAATGTTGAGGTTGTTCTTGCCTCCTCTGTGGGTTGGTGTGTTGTTTCAATTCATTTCAGTTCTGTATATTTCCTTTGAAATGAAAGAAAAATTCTTTAATGTTGTAAAGCATGTTAAACATTCATTTACATTTACGCTTCATCAATTTTTAAAAAGGAAGACAACAACAACAACACACGCATATACTCAAGTTCTCTTACAGCATCAGCAGATATGAAGTGTGAATAATTTGAGAATCTAAAGGAGCCCCTTTAAAAAAGGATTGGCAAATTTGTGGACTGGTAAATAAGATTTAAAAGTTGTATATTATTACAACGAATTTCGCACGAAGCAGCGAGCGAATATTGTTGATTACGCAAAAGTGAAAGAGGTCTTTTTTCCTTTATTCAAAAGAGATTACCAGCCTTAAGCTTTAAAGTTGCTTGTACGGCAAGGAAATCATATAAGGCTCGCAACAAAAGTAACTCGTTGTGGAACATGACATATAGCAATTTAAAAGGATCGTAAATACGATCGAAAATTAAGCAACTTGCATTAAGAAAAGAGGATTTTTTTCATGTCCTTCTTGTAAATAAAATTCAATTCAAGATTAGTTCGTTAAGTGAGTATTAGACAAAAGTGGCTTATGTATACAGAAGACTTACAATTTACTTCGTTTACAACATTTCTTCTAATAAGTATGGTAAAATTCAAAGAACAACTTCAACTGTCCATATCTCTTTAAAATCAGCGAAAGTCTTTAAAAAAAGAAGATAATAACATGTAAAAATGAGTTTTTTTTAATGATAAATTGAATTCGAACTTGTGTTGTGGTTAACTCCATCTTGATGGTTAACCTTGGAATTTGTTATATTAGGGATTTTTCATAGTCAACCAATTTATCAAACATTTTAAACTGGTGCTAAACTTTTTTACATCACAATTACCACCTTGACGCATCTTTAAGAGTAACTATTGAAACATAATTTGCTCCAAACAATATTTATTGATTTCAATATGGTATTAAATTTTGGACTTGTTTTGCACATGCTGCAGACGCTATCAAAAGTTCCCAAACAATTTGATTTGTCACGAATAGTGACTTAAAAATCGGCTTTTTGTGCGAATTACCATGACTTGACACATACTCAAGTATTAGAGAGTTGAAAAAAAAAAAAAAAATAACGAAAACAGTTCTGCGAATTTTTGTAACATTTGTGCACGTGGAAAAGGTGGTGCCTATGAGATTGACAAAAATCGTAATACACAGGGAAACGAATTGTGGAAATTTGCATCCTGTGCCGGGTATGGTTTGGATTAGTCTGTATTTGGAAATAGCTGCCATATATTCCGATCGCCTGACTTAAGGCATTGGAGCTATATAAGGTGAAATATGTACCCTATTTCGCTGAAGTTTGGCACTGTGAGCTGTGTTAGATCCTTTGATACCCATGCCCATCATGGTCCAGATCAGTTTATAATTGGATATAGCTATCATATGCACCCAAAATTAAGGTACACTGAGTTGCGTTAGACCTTTTATATTCGTGCCGAGTATGTTCTAGATCAAATGAATACATGGATAAAGCTGCCTTATATAGCGATCTCCTGATTTAAGGTCTTGATCCTTTATTACCCGGTTTCGCTTAAATTTGACACAATGAGCTGTACTGGCCACTTCGACATCCATGCTTTATATGGGCTAGATCGATTTATGTTTGGATATAGCTGTTATACATACCGAACACCAATTTACAGTTATATTTAAATATGAACTGGTCTAGACCAAATTTGAATCAGTTGCCGAGAACTCTTATACAAGTCACAACTTCAGAGCAATCGGGCAATAAATTCGTTTTGTATGGAATTAAGACCCTATATTGGAAGATCAGGTGCCGAGAACTTAAATACAACTCAAAACTTCAGAGAAATCGGGCAATAAATCCGATTTGTATGAAATTTGATTCAGGTGCCGAGAACTCTTAAATAAGTCACAACTTCAGAGAAATCGGGCAATAAATCCGTTTCGTATGAAATTAAGACCCTAAATTGGAAGATCGATCTATATGGCAGACTAGCTGAACCGGGCCCGCTCCGCTGCGCCATCTTTAACTCTATAATATCTTTAAAGGGTGGGGACACTTCTCCCTGAATGCGGATATCGAATTCATGCCATTGCAGCCGATAACGTCGAACGCGTTCGAATCCTGGCGAGAACATCGGACAAAGCGGCGACATTTGCGAGGTACAATGTCACGCACGGCTATTTAAAAAATTTTCCACAAAAAAGTGTAGCACTGCGGGACGCCGTTCGGCCTCCGCTATAAAAAGGTATCTTATCATTGAGTTTTAACTTGAATCAGAAAGCACTCATTTATGAGTGGGAAGTTTGCCTCTGCTCGTTTCCAGTTGTTGTTAAAAACAAGTAAAAAGGCGTTAAGTTCGGCCGGGCCGAACTTTGGATACCCACTACTTCGGGTATATATGTAAAACCCTTTTTGTCAAAATCCGATGAAAAATGCATAACTTACGCCCCATAGCAGCTATATCGAAATATGTTCCGATTTGGACCAAATACTTATAAGTACAAGTCATTTTTCAATTGCGTATAACAAAATATTGGTCTTTTAAGTAGCAATATCTAAAATTAAAACAAGTAAAAGCGTGCTAAGTTCGGCCGGGCCGAATCTTATATACCCTCCACCATGGATCGCATTTGTCGAGTTGTTTTCCCGGCATCTCTTCTTAGGCTAAAGAGGATATAAGAAAAGAGTTGCTCTGCTATTAAATCGATATAAAACGATAAACACGATTGTTGATGGTCATGAGTGGATCCGTCGTACAAGATTTCAGGCATATCGGATAATAATTGCGACCTCTAGGGGTCAAGAAGTCAAGATCCCAGATCGGTTTATATGGCAGCTATATCAGGTTATGAACCGATTTCAACCTTATTCGACACAGTTGTTGAAAGTAAAAATAAAATACGTCATGCAAAATTTCAGCCAGATCGGATAGGAATTGCGCCCTCTAGAAGCTCAAGAAGTCAAATCCCCAGATCTGTTTATATGACAGCTATATCAGGTTATGAAACGATTTCAACCATACTTGGCACAGTTGTTGGATATCATGACGAAATACTTCGTGCAAAAACTCATTCAAATCGGATAAGAATTGTGCCCTCCAGTGGCTCAAGAAGTCAAGACCCAAGATCGGTTTATATGGCAGCTATATCAGGTTATGAACCGATTTAAACCATACTTGGCACAGATGTTAGGTATCATAACAAAACACGTTGTGCGAAATTCCATTCCAATCGGATAAGAATTGTGCCCTCTAGAGGCTCAAGAAGTCAAGACCCTAGATCGGTTTATATGGCAGCTATATCAGGTTATGGACCGATTTGAACCATACTTGACACAGTTGTTGGATATAATAACAAAACACGTCGTGCAAAATTTCATTTCAATCGGATAAGAATTGCGCACTCTAGAGGCTCAAGAAGTCAAGACCCAAGATCGGTTTATATGGCAGCTATATCAGGTTATAGACCGATTTGAATCATACTTGGTACAGTTGTTGGATATCATAACAAAACACGTCGTGCAAAATTTCATTCCAATCGGATAAGAAATGCGCACTCTAGAGGCTCAAGAAGTCAAGACCCAAGATCGGTTTATATGGCAGCTATATCAAAACATGGACCGATATGGCCCATTTACAATACCAACCGACCTACACTAATAAGAAGTATTTGTGCAAAATTTCAAGCGGCTAGCTTTACTCCTTCGGAAGTTAGCGTGCTTTCGACAGACAGACGGACGGACGGACAGACGGACGGACATGGCTAGATCGACATAAAATTTCACGACGATCAAGAATATATATACTTTATGGGGTCTCAGACGAATATTTTGAGTAGTTACAATCAGAATGACGAAATTAGTATACCCCCCATCTTATGGTGGAGGGTATAAAAGGGATATCGAAGGGCCTAACACAAATCACCGTCCCAAATTTCAGCGACATCGGACAATAAATGCGTCTTTTATCGCCCCAAAACCTAAAACCTAGATATCGGTCTATATGGCAGCTATATCCAAATCTGAACCGATCTGTGCGATATTGCAGAAGTATGTCAAGGGGCTTAACATAAGTCACTGTTCCAAATTTCGGCGACATCAGACAATAAATGAGCATTTTATGGACCCAAAACCATAAATCAAGAAATCGGTCTATATGGCAGCTATATCTAAATCTGAACCGATCTGTACCAAATTGAAGAAATACGTCAAAAGGCCTAACACAACTCACTGTCCCAAATTTCAGCAAAATCGGATAATGAATGTGGCTTTACTGGGCCTTACACCATAAATCAGAGGATCGATCTATATGGCAGCTATATCCAAATCTGGACCGATTTGAGCCAAATTAACGAAGAATGTCGATGGGCCTTACACAATTCACTGTCCCGAATTTCATCAAAATCGGATAAAAAATGTGGCTTTTGAGGGCCTAAGACCCTTAACCGGAGGATCGGTCTATATGGCAGCTATATCCAAATCTGAACCGATCTGGGCCAATTTAACGAAGGATGTCGAATGGCCTAACATTACTCACTGTCCCAAATCTTAGCGAAATCGGATAATAAATGTGGCTTTTATGGGCGTAAGACCCTAAATCTGAGGATCGGACTATATGGCAGCTATATCCAAATCTGAACCAATGTGGGCCAAATTGACGAAGGATGTCGAAGGGCCTAAGACAACTCACTACCTCAAATTTCAATAAAATCGGATAATAAATGTGGCTTTTATGGGCGTAAGACCCTAAATCTGAGGATCGGACTATATGGCAGCTATATCCAAATCTGAACCAATGTGGGCCAAATTGACGAAGGATGTCGAAGGGCCTAAGACAACTCACTACCTCAAATTTCAATAAAATCGGATAATAAATGTGGCTTTTATGGGCCTAAGACCCCAAATCGGCGGATCGGTCTATATGGGGTCTATATCAAGATATAGTCCGATATAGCCCATCTTCGAACTTAACCTGCTTATGGACAAAAAAAGAATCTGTGCAAAATTTCAGCTCAATATCTCTATTTTTAAAGACTGTAGCGTGATTTCAACAGACAGACGGACAGACGGACGGACATGTCTAGATCGTCTTAGATTTTTACGCTGATCAAGAATATATATACTTTATAGGGTGGGAAATGGATATTTCGATGTGTTGCAAACGGAATGACAAAATGAATATACCCCCATTCTTCGGTGGTGGGTATAATTATGGTATTGAGAAGTGCTTATAAGGAGAGGGATGGCACCTCAGATATTTCGACTCAAATATGGATATCAAATTCGTGCTTCACTTCTCAATTCCTTTAATTTGAGCCCCATATTGCCATAGTCGGCAAACATGACCGGCTTGGGGGGTGTTTAGGGGGATGGGCGACCACTCAGTGAGTTGGCCTTGAAAATATATATCGGATTCGTGTTCCACTTTAAAAAGCCTCTTATCTGAGCCTCATATTGCAACAGTCAGAAAATACTTAGTATTTGGGTGGGGTGGCCCCATAGACGCTTTTCCCGATTATTGATATCAAATTCGTGCTTTACTCCCAAAGACCTTTCATTTGAGCCCCATATTGCTATGGTCGTAAATTTCTCCCCTTTGGGGAATGTTTTTGGAGAGAGGCGGCCTCCCCAAACACTTAGTCCCATATTTGGATATCAGATTCGAATTCCACACTCAAATACCTTTAATTTCTTTGATTGAGCTTCTTCATCCATTCTGACAATAAGACCTAGACAATCCAGCCGTTGTATTTTGATGCGTGTAACTATGCTATCGCTGTCATACAGCTCGTGGTTCATACGTCGCCTATATTCTCCATTAACGCAAACTGGTCCATATATTTTACGAAGAATCTTTCTCTCAAATACTCCAAGCACTGCCTGATCTGCTTTCACAATTACCCATGTTTAAGAACCATATAACAGCACGGGCGGTATGAGTGTCTTGTATAATGTAATCTTTGTCTGTCGAGAGGTGGCCTTATTTCCAAACTGCTTACTTAGTCCAAAGTAGCATCTGTTTGCCAGTATTATTCTTCGCTTAATCTCAAAACTGGTGTCATTCGTTTCGGTTACGGCGGTGCCGAGGTAGATAAAGTTACTGACTGTCTCAAAGTTGTGGTTCCCATCTTTCTCCATTTTCTTTATCTGCTCGGTTGTGCAAGCCAATAATCTGTCATATAAGCCTACATTAACGATATTAAGTTTTGTGAATATTTCATTTTGTGAAAATTCTTTTTTACCTCCACCATGGATCGCATCTATCGAGTTCTTTGGGCAGTATCTCTTTTTAGGCAAACAAAGAATAATGAATATGGACGGAGGAGGAGGTGGAGCTATATCAACTCATAGTCCGATTCGGGGCTCAAGAAGTAAAATCGGGAGATCGGTTTATATGTCAATCCATAGATCGATTCAGACCATATAGCATACGTTGAAGGCCATGGGAAAAGCCGTTATACAAAATCTGTGCCATATCGGATGAGAATTGCGCTCTCTAGAGGCTCAAGAACTCAAGATCCCCGATCGGTTTATACGGCAGCTATATCAGGGTATGGACCGATTTCGACCATACTTCGCACAAATGTTGGAAGTGATACCAAAACACAACGTGCAAAATGACAGCCAAATCGGATAGGAATTGCGCCTTCTAAAAGCTCAAGAAGACAAGACCCAAGATCGGTTTATATAGCAGTTATATCAGGTTATGGACCGATTTGAATCATACTTTGCACAAAATTTCAGTAAAATCGGACGAGAATTGCGCCCTCTAGAGGCTCAAGAAGTCAAGACCCAAGATCAGATTATATGACAGCTATACCAGGTTATGGACCGATTTGAACCAAACCTTGCACAGTTGTTTGAAATAATATCAAAACACTATGTGCAAAATTTCAGTCAAATCGGACGAGAATTGCGCCCTCAAGAGGCTCAAGAAGTCAAGACCCAAGATCGGTTTGTATGGCAGCTATAGCAAAACAAGTAAAAGCGTGCCAAGTTCGGCCGGGCCGAATCTTATATACCCTCCACCATCGAGCGCATTTGTCGAGTTCTTTTCCCGGCATCTCTTCTTAGGTAAAAAATGATATAAGAAAACGATTTGCTCTGCTATTAGAGCAATATCAAGATGTGATCCGGTTTAGACCACAATTAAATTATATGTTTGAGACCTGTGTAAAATGTCAGCCAATTCGAATAAGAATTGCGCCGTTTGGGGCTCAAGAAGTAAAATAGAGAGATAGATTTATATGGGAGCTGTGTCGGGCTATAGACCGATTCAGACCATAATAAGCACGTATGTTGATGGTCATGAGAGGATCCGTCGTACAAAATTCCAGGCAAATCGGATAATAATGGCGACCTCTAAAGGCTCAAGAAGTCAAGGTCCCAGATCGGTTTATATGGCAGCTATATGAGGTTATGAACCGATTTGAACCATACTCGGTACAGTTGTTGGATATCATAACAAAATATTTCGTGCAAAATTTCATTTTAATCGGTTAAGAACTGCGCACTCTAGAGGCTCAAGAATTCAAGACCCAAGATCGATTTATATGGCAGCTATATTAGGTTATGGACCGATTTGAACCATACGCGGCACATTTGTTGTATATCATAACAAAACACGTCGTAAAAAAATTCATGCCAATCAGATAAGAATTGCGCACTCTAGAGGCTCAAGAAGTCAAGACCCAAGATCGGTTTATATGGCAGCTATATTAGGTTATAGACCGATTTGAACCATATTTAGCACAGTTGTTGGATATCATAACAAAACACGTCGTGCAAAATTTCATTCCAATCAGATAAGAACTGCGCACTCTAGAGGCTCAAGAAGTCAAGACCCAAGATCGGTTTATATGGCAGCTATATCTGGTTGTGAACCGATTTAAACCATACTTGGCACAGCTGTTGGATATGATAACAAAAAAAGTCGTGCAAAATTTCATGCCAATCGGATAAGAATTGCGCACTCTAGAGGCTCAAGAAGTCAAGACCCAAGATCGGTTTATATGGCAGCTATATCAGGTTATGGACCGATTTGAACCATACTTAGCACAATTGTTTGATATCATAACAAAACACGTTGTGCAAAATTTCATGCCAATCTGATAAGAATGTCGCACTCTAGAGGCTCAAGAAGTCAAGACCCAAGATCGGTTTATATGGCAGCTATATCAAAACATGGACCGATATGACCCATTTACAATACCAATCGACCTACATTAATAAGAAGTATTTGAGCAAAATTTCAAGCGGCTATCTTTACTTCTTCGGAAGTTAGCGTGCTTTCGACAGACAGACGGACGGACAGACGGACGGACGGACGGACGGACATGGCTAGATCGACATAAAATGTCACGACGATTAAGAATATATATACTTTATGGGGTCTCAGACGAATAATTCGAGTAGTTACAAACAGAATGACGAAATTATTATACCCCCCATCCTATGGTGGAGGGTATAAAAATGTATCGATTTGGCCCATTTACAATTCCAACCGACCTAAACCAATAAGAAGTATTTGTGCAAAATTTTAAGCGGCTAGTTCTACTCCTTCAAAAGTTAGCGTGCTTTCGACAGACAGACAGACGGACGGATGGACAGACGGAAGGACATGGCTAGTTCGACTTAAAATGTAACGACGGTCAAGAATATATATACTTTATGGGGTCTTAGACGCATATTTCGATATATTACCAACAGAATGACGAAATTAGTATACCCCCATCCCATGGTGGAGGGTTTAAAAACATTTGTTGAGAATCATACCAAAAATTTCAGCCAAATCGGACAAGAATAGCGACCGTACTTGGCGCAGTTGTTGGATACCAGAACACCACGTGCAAAATTTCAGAGAAATCGGAAAATAATTGCGCCCTCTATAAACTCATGAAGCCAAGACCCAAGATCGGTTTATACGGCAGCTATTTAAAAACATTGACCGATTTGCCCCATTTACAATCCCAATAATATTGGGTTGCCCAAAAAGTAATTGCGATTTTTTAAAAGAAAGTAAATGAATTTTTAATAATAAGACTTAGAATGAACTTTAATCAATTATACTTATTTTACACTTTTTTTCTAAAGCAAGCTAAAAGTAACAGCTGATAACTGATAGAAGAAAGAATGCAATTATAGAGTCACAAGCTGTGAAAAAATTTGTCAACGCCGACTATATGAAAAATCCGCAATTACTTTTTGGGCAACTATAGTAATTTTTGCAAAATTTCAAGCTCCTAGCTTTACTCTTTTTAAAGTTAGCGTGCTTTCGACAGACTTATGGATATGGCTAGGTCGACTTAAAATGTCATGGCGTTCATGAATATACAATATATACTTTATGGGGTCTAAGACGCATATTTCGAGGTGTTCCAAACGAAATGACGAAGTAAGTATACCCCAATCCTATGGTGGAGGGTATAGAAATATAAGGGTAAAGGCATGCTATGTTCGGCCGGGCCAAATCCACCACCATGGATTCCGCTCAAAAATGGGAGCGCTATCAGATTATAGACCGATTTGGACCGTACTTAGCACAGTTGTTGAGACTCATAACAGAACACTATGTGCATTTATGGCAAATCGGACAAATATTGGGCTTCCAAGGGCTCATGAAGTCAAATCGGGATGGTTTATATGGGAGCCACATCGGGTTATATACAGATTTAGACTGTACGTAGCACAGTTGCTGGAAGTCATAAAAGAACAGAATTTCAGCCAAATCGGATGAAAATTGCGGCTTCTAGGGGTTCAAGAAATTATTGGGTTGCCCAAAAAGTAATTGCGGATTTTTTAAAAGAAAGTAAATGCATTTTAATAAAACTTAGAATGAACTTTAATCAAATATACAGCTGATAACTGACAGAAGAAAGAATGCAATTACAGAGTCACAAGCTGTGAAAAAATTTGTCAACGCCGACTATATGAAAAATCCGCAATTACTTTTTGGGCAACCCAATGAATCGAGAGATCAGTTTATACGGGAGCTATATCAAGTTATAGAAGCCACAATTGTTATCAGATTAAGCAAAAATTATGCATTAGTGTAGTGTTTCGTGACGACTTCCAACGATCGTAACAAGTATTGTCAAAAAGTATTGGTAGAGATTTGGTATGTGGAAATTTTTAGCAGAATCCATGGTGGTATGTTCCTAAAATTCAGCCAGCCAAACATAGTACGTTTTCACTTGTTTATACCCACCATGGACGGATGGGCGTATTTTGATTGAATTATTTCATTTGCAACATAGCGATATATCTATTTCCGACCCTATAAAATATATACAAATGTATATTCTTGATCATCGTAAAAATCTAAGACCATCTAGCAAGGTCTGTCTGCCGGTCCGTCTGTCTATTGAAATTATGGTACAGTTCAATGTAGTCTATATTTGTGAATAGCAGTTCTTCAACCAATTTCGCCGAAATTTGGTACAATAAGGTGTATTTGACCCCTGCATATTATTTGCGATATTTAAATATATCTGCCATATAGACCAATATTCTTATTTGTATTGACTTGTACGTAACCAGTTTTATTGCATTAACAAGCTTGGTTTGACCTTCACCGCTCACTCTGTTCGCATCCTTAGAGGTTTATACATGCTTTGTTCCGGAAGATTTATAAAATTGTGTAATATATTTTGTCAAATTTTAAGTTTTCTCAAATTGTAGGTTAAGTTTTACTATTGTCAAGATTTTGTGTTGCATCAAACATGATTTTCTTTCTTTTAAGGAACAACCGTCAAAATTAAAATTATTCGTTTAAAATTTTTATCCCTCAGAGCTCTTTGTCTCTATGGGATTCATTACAATATTATTTTTATCCTCTCGTAGTTTGTGTCTTCTGCAGTTCAATCACCTTTTCCCCCGTGCCATCATCAGAGACCACATCGCTTTAAGGGCTGCAAAATGTCCACCCAAAAACGCATCACATCATAACGATCACATTGCTTAAAATTTTTTGAAATATTGTGACTTATCTCCTCTTTCAATTTCAATCATTCCGTTGTATCCTCCCCTTGTGTCAAAACCCAAAATCATGCATCAGAGTAAGCAGCACGAGACGAGGTGCAATGAACACAAATGAAAATCTCATTGCGGAGAGAAAATGGAAAATGAAAATCGAGGAGAAAAAAAAAGAAAACAGATGTTGAAAATCAGTAGCACATTAAATGCAGCTCATGTGGAAATTTAATTGTTCGCTCAGTTGTTCCCAGCTTCAATTTTCGCATTTTCCCTCAACGAGACGAGGCTAGTCTGCCATGGAGTATAACAACATTAGAGAGAAGGAGGGGGAAATGGTGGCGTTAGATATTTGGTCCTTTTGGCTTACAACGAAGAGGGTTCGCATAACTCTAGGAAGAAAAGTGGAAAATGAATGGGTTCGCTGTTGTTATTGCCATATCGTTATTTGCTTCCTGAAAAATGGCTTAGGGTAACAAATAATGAAATCAGAAGAAAAAACAAAAATCCTTAAATCTCGAAGATCTGTTTGAGGTGCTTTTAATTACCACCCTCAAACCCTGACTACCGCCACCATAAGGATAAAATCTATGTTCGTGGTGGAAAAAATTGGGAACATTTCTATGATTTTATTAAAGCCATTAAGGTTAGTTCAAAAAAATTCTAAACAGCCACTGTTTGTAATTAATTGGGTGTTTTCTTGCGGCATAAGGACAAATAAGCAAAATTTAGTCCGCCCGTTCAATGAACTTAGAATTTGATAAACAAACACTAAATACTAAATTGAATTTTATATTGCCTAAATGCTTAAGAAGAAGAAAAGACGAATATTACACATCGAAATATTAATTTTCGACCCTATAAAGAATAATTATTCTCGTTCTCGTAATAATCTAAGACGATCTAGATATGTCCGTCCGCCTGGCAGCCCTTTCGTCTGACGATATTGTGCTAAAACTTTGCACCGACTTATTTTTGTCCATTCTTAAATTTAGCTGGACATGACAGAACCTTTCCTCACTAGCCGAACGTAGAATAGCGTTCCAAGCGCCTCGATCTTCTGCGCTCCTTCTATAATCTATGACACCAAGTTTCGATGTGTCTCCCCCACCTTATCTTTCCATCGGGCTTTCGGTCTTCCCGGTTTGCGAGTACCACCATGTTTGCCTTCAAAATACATTTTTGCTGGAGCTTCTTCATCCAACTCAGACGTTGTATTTTGATACATGTAACTATGCTATCGTCGTCATACAGGTCGTGGTTCATGGGACGCCTATATTCTCCATTTACGAAAACTGGTCCATATATTTAACGAATAATCTTTCTCTCAAACACTCTAAGCACTGCCTCGTCAGCTTTCATAAGTACCTATGCCTCAGAACCATATAACAACACGAGTATTAGCAGTGTCTTGTATGGTGTAATCTTCCTATGTCTCCATTTTCTTTATCGGCTCGGTTGTCCAAGGTGTTTTAGGAGATGAAACCATCCATTTCATCTTATCTCAATTTACTGCCAGACCCATTTTCACAGATACTCTTTCGATTCTTTCAAAGGCTGCAGTTACTATTTCCGGTGACCGACCTATGATGTCGATGTAGTCGGCATAGCCGAGTAGCATCTCGTATAATCTTCTCCAGCAGGATATTAAAGAGATTACATGATAAGCTATCTCCTTGCCTGAAACCTCGGTTGGTATCGAATAGTCCAGAGAGATTCTTTTCTATTCTTACTGAGGAACACGTATCAGCAAGTGTCATCCTGCAGAGTTTTATTAATTTTGTAGGGATACCAAACTCAAACATGGCTTGAAATACCTTTGAACGTAAAGGGGTATCAAAAGCGGCTTTGTAGTCAACAAAGAGATGGTAGGTGTTGATTTGTACTTCTCGGGTCTTTTCTCGGATTTGGCGCAGTGTGAATATCTGGTCTAGGGTGGATTTACCAGGTCTAAAGCCGCATTGATAGGGCCCAATTATCACATTGACTTTAGGTTTTAATCTTTCACACAGTACGCTCGAGAGTATCTTGTATGCGATGGGGAGGAGACTTATTCCTCGGTAGTTGGCACATTCCGTCTTGTCTCCTTTCTTGTTTATGGGACATAGTATCGCGCAGACAAGCTGATGCATACGCCTTATCATCTTGTCGCCTACTGTCTTAAATAGTTCAGCAGGCAACCCGTCGGCTCCTGCTGCCTTGTTGTTGTTCAACCGGGTCACTGATACTTGGACATTATTCGACTAATAGGTAAATATTCAATACCATCATCAGGGATTGGTTTAGAAGTATCCCCTTCGCCGCCGACGTCGGACACTAGCAGTTGGGTAAAATGTTATTTCCATATCCTCAGCACACTATCTGTATCAGTTACCAGATTTCCTTCTTTGTCTCTGCAGGAGGATGTGCCTATACCAAAGCCATCGGTTTGATGTTTAATTATTTGGTAGAACATCCGGACTTCATTTCGACTCCTGTACATCTCAATTCGCTCGCACTCACGTCTTTCCATTTCTTTTTTCTTTCTGCGGAATAGACGTTTCTCCTCTCTCCTTTCCTTCCGATGCCTCTCCTTCATCTGGCGCGTTGCTACTGATTGCAGGGTTGGTCTGTACACCTCATTCTTGGTTTTAGTAGCAACTCGACACTCTTGGTCGTACCATGGGTTTTTTGGAGGAGGCTTCCGGTACCCAAGTACGGATTTCGCGGCATTTTCCATGCAGTGGGCAATTGTTTGCCACTGCGCCATTATATCATCGAAACAAGGAGTGCTTTCATCAAGCAGTTTGGTCAGTCGAGTGGAGTATGCCGCTGCCATCTGTTGTGTCTGCAGCTTTTCAATGTCCAGCTTCCGTGCAGCGTCAGATCGTACTTTCCTCGTCATGTTCAAACGGGTGCGAACCTTTGCTGCAACAAGGTAATGATCCGAATCTATATTCGCTCCACAGATCGATCTAACACGCTGGATGAATGCCTTCCATCTATCACAACGTGATCAATTTGGTTTCTCGTGTTTTGATCAGGTGACAACCGTGTGATGTGGCCGTGTGAATCCTTCGATGTTGAAATCTGGTGCTGCTAACTACCATGTTTTTTGCCGCAACGAAATCTGTTAACCTCAATCCATTATGAGAATTTTCTTCGTGTAGGCTAAATTTTCCGACTGTTGAACCAAAGATATTTTCCTTCCCTATCTTTGCATTAAAATCTCCAAGAACGATTTTAATATCATGGGCGAGGCAGCAGTCATATTCTCTCTCTAGGCGCTCGTAGAAAATATCCTTGGTCTGCTCGTCTTTTTCTTCCGTCGGGGCATGGATACAAATAAGGCTGATGTTGAAGAATTTGGCTTTTATGCGGATTGTGGCTAGCCTCTCATCCACCGGAGTAAAGCTGGAGACAAGGTGATTCAGTGTCCGACTAACCATAAATCTAAAGCCTAATTAATGCCTAGTGTTAAGGCAGCTATAGTTGGGTTCGTCACCATTTGGTGTTGTTGTGACGCCATTCCCGGTCCATCGCACTTCGTGAAAGGCGGTAATGTCTGCGTTGTACTTCCGCCAGCGCGTATATTGCATCTTCTCTATATAGAGTCCGGACATTCCAGGTGCTGATCCGAAAATCATGGTCTTTTTTATACCCTTCATCAAAATATGGGGGTATACTAATTTCGTCATTTTGTTTGTAACATCTCGGAATATGCGTCTAAGACCCCATAAAGTATATATATTCTTGATTCTCATGTCATTTTAAGTCGATCTAGCTACGTCCGTCCATCTGTCCGTCCGTCTGTCTGTCTGTCGAAAGCACGCTAACTTTCGAAGGAGTAAAGCTAGCCGCTTGTAATTTTGCACAAATACTTATTATTAGTGTAGGTCGGTTGGTATTGTAAATGGGCCAAATCGGTCCATGTTTTGATATAGCTGCCATATAAACCGATCTTGGGTCTTGACTTCTTGAGCTTTTAGATGGCGCAATTCTTATCCAATTTGGCTGTAATTGCACGTGGTGTTTTGGTATCACTTCCAACATTTGTGCGAAGTATGGTCCAATTCGGTCCATAACCTGCTATAGGTGTCATTTAAACCGATCTTATATCTTGACTTCTTGAGCCGCTAGAGGGAGCAATTCTCATCCGATATAGATAACATTTAGCATGAGGTGTTTTGATAAACTGTGATGAGTGTGGCGTAATCGGTACATAACCTGTTATATCTGCCATATAAACCTATCTGGAATCTTGACTTCTTGAGCCTATAGAGAGCAAATTTGCACAAATTTTGTACAAGGGCTTCTCCAATGGCCTTCAACATACGTGTGCAATATGGTGTGATACAGCGCTCATTTAAACCGACTTTGCTTCTTGAGGTCCTACAAGCCTACAAGGCCCAATTCTTCTTCGAATGGGCTGAAATATTACACAATGATTCTTATAATGTTTAGCAATCAATTCATTTATGGTTCAAATCGGACTATATCCATTGGGTTGCCCAAAAAGTAATTGCGAATTTTTTAAAAGAAAGTAAATGCATTTTTAATAAAACTTTGAATGAACTTTAATCAAATATACTTTTTTTACACATTTTTTCTAAAGTAAGCTAAAAGTAACAGTTGATAACTGACAGAAGAAAGAATTCAATTACAGAGTCACAAGCCGTTGAAAAAATTTGTCAACGCCGACTATATGAAAAATCCGCAATTACTTTTTGGGTAACCCAATAGATATAGCTCCAATCGAATAACAGTCCTTATTCATTATTCTTTGTTTGCCTAAAAAGAGATACTGCGCAAAAAACTAGACAAATGCGATCCATGGTGGAGGGTATATAAGATTCGCCCCAGCCGAACTTAGCACGCTCTTACTTCTTAGGTTATATTATTGGTATTTGAATACAGCTGCCAGATTCAACGATTTCTTCATAAATATTAATGATCACATAACAGCACTAAATTGCCTCTTTTTGGTTGCAGTTGTCATATATCGATTGAACTTCTAGTCATTTATAAGAACTAAGGTCATTATGATATCCCAATGTAAATTGAGAGGGCTTAGCTAATATATCCCCATGCTAGCTGGACAGCCTTAAAATTGCTGTTACCTATTTTAAATTAGGTTTTGTTTTGAAAAATGGTATTTTTCCCATTTTGAATAAAGCACCATGTGCAATGGAGAAAAGATTTTCCCATCGTTTTAAAAACTTAATGTAAATTCAAAACCTCACACCGGCCAGGAAATATTGAGAAAAACATTTTCAAATAAACTTTCAGCCACAATTTCGTTTTAAGTAGCTTCCCTTTAATGTGCCATTCATAGCCAACTATTGTGTTCCGCAAATGCACCACATTTCATCCTGTCTTCCTTCAACCGATTATCCTTTTGTTTAAACTTTCCTGCTGATCAGCATCAGTGCGAGAGAAGTCATGGTGCGTGCATGCGTGCTTAAATTTCTATCAAAGTGATTAATGAAACCTTTTCCACACACAAAAACGAATGATGTTGGTTTTTCCACTTTTCCCCAATTTAATTGCATTGCGTTCGTAGGTAAACAAACACGAGCATCAGATGTGCGAGAAAATTCAACCACACAGCACACCACACCGCAGCACAGCAAATTATATCGCACCTTATACCAATCTAAGACAAGTAGCTAGAAGCTTGGTAAAGCAGAGGCGACTGTTGGGATGCCCTATCAATATATGAGCTCAGAGGCATGATATTGAGGGATCTCAAAAAGATGAATTTCTAGTTGGGCGAACAAATTGGCCTATAGGCAAAAATAAAAATTTGTATATGCACAGACTGAGGAAGACAATGGCAAATAGTGTGGGTTTTGTTATACAGACAGACTATAAAGCATATATATTCTTGATCAGGGTAAAAATTTAAGACGATCTAGCCATGTCCGTCCGTCTCTCAGTCTGTCTGTTGAAATCACTCTACAGTCTTTAAAAAGTAAGAGTGTGCTAAGTTCGGCCGGGCCGAATCTTATATACCCTCAACCATGGATCGCATTTGTCGAGTTATTTGCACAGTATCTCTTTTTAGGCAAACAAAGAATAATGAATAAGGACTCATATGCTATTGGTGCTATATCAAGTTATAGTCCGATTCGGACTGTAAATGAATTGAATGCTGAACATTGTAGAAGTCAATGTGTAATATTTCAGTTCATTCGGAAAAGAATAGGGAATTGTTGGGGCTCAAGAAGCAAAATCGTTAAATCGGCTATAGATCGATTCAGACCATATTGTTGAAGGCCATGGGAGAAGCCGTTGTACAAAAGTTGTGCTAAATCGGATGAGAATTACTCTCTCTAGAGGCTCAAGAAGTCAAGGTCCCAGATCGGTTTATATGGCAGCTATATTAGGCTTTGTACTGATTTATGCCATACTCTTCACTGTTTTTGGAAGTCATATCAAAACACCTCATGCAAAATTTTAGCTAAATCGGATGAGAATTACGCCCTTTAGCAGCTCAAGAAGTCAGGATAAAAGATCGGTTTATATGGTAGCTATATCAGGTTAAGAACGGATTTGAACCATACTTCGCAAAAATATTGGAAGTGATAACAAAACACCTCTTGCAAAATTACAGCCAAATCGGATAAGAATTGCGCCTTCTAAAAGCCCAAGAAGACAAGACCCCAGATCGGTTTTTTTGTCAGCTTTATCAGGTTATGGACCGTTTTGAACCATACTTAGCATAGTTGTTGGAAGTGATATCAAATCAATACGTGCAAAATTTCAATAAAATCGGATAATAATTGCGCCCTCTAGAGGCTCAAGAAGTCAAGACCGATTTGGACCATTTACAATCTCAACCGACCTACACTAATAGGAAGTATTTGTGCAAAATTTCAAGCGGCTAGCTTTACTCCTTCGAAGTTAGCGTGCCTTCGACAGACAAACGGACGGACGGACAGACGGAAGGACGGACAGACGGAAGGACGGAAGGACGGACAGACGGTGGGACATGGCTCGTTCGACTTAAAATGTCACGGCGATCAAGAATATATATACTTTATGGGGTCTTAGACGTATATTTCGAGGAGTTACAAACAGAATGACAAAATCAGTATGCCCCCATCCTATGGTGGAGGGTACAAAAATAGAGATATTGAGCTGAAACTTTGCACATATTCTTTTTTTGTCCATAGCAGGTTAAGCTCGAAGATGGGCTATATCGGACTATATGTTGATATAGCCCCCCTATAGACCGATCCGCCGATTTTAGGCCTTAGGCTCATAAGAGCCACATTTATTATCCGATTTTGCTGAAATTTGGGACAGTGCGTTACATCACGACCTTCGATATCCTTCTGCAATCGGTCCAGATATTGATATAGCTGCCATATAGACCGATCCTCCAATTTAGGGTTTTAGGCCCATAAAAGCCATATTTATTATCCGATTTTGCTAAAAATTGGGATAGTGAGTTGTGTTAGGACCTTCGACATCCTTCGTTAATTTGGCCCAGATCGGTTCAGATTTGGATATACCTGTCATATAGACCGATCTCTTTATTTAAGGTTTTGAGCCCATAAAAGGCGCATTTATTGGCCGACTTTGCTGAAATTTGGGACAGTGAGTTGAGTCTCTCGATATCCTTCGTCAATTTGGCCCAGATCGGTTTAGATTTGGATATAGCTGCCATATAGACAGCTATCTAAACCTCTCGATTTAAGGCTTTGGGCCCATAAAAGGCACATTTATTGGCTGATGTCGCCGAAATTTGGGATAGTGAGTTAAATTAATCCCCTCGACATGCTTTAGCAATATGGCACAGATCGGTTCAGATTTGGATATACCTGTCATATAGACCGATCTCTCGATTTAAGGTTTTGAGTCCATAAAAGTCGCATATATTGTCCGATGTCGCCGAAATTTTGGACAGTAAGTTAATTTAAGCCCCTCGGCATACTTCTGTTATTTGGCCCAGATCGATCAAGATTTGGATATACCTGCCATATAGACCGATCTCTCAATTTAAGGTTTTGAGCCCATAAAAAGCGCATATTTTGTCCGATTTTGCCAAAATTTAAGACAGTGAGTTGTATTAAGCCCCTCGACATCCTTCTTTAATTTGGATCAGATCGGTTCAGATTTGGATATAGCTGCCATATAGACCGATCTCTCGAATTAAGGTTTTGGGCCCATAAAAGGCGCATTTATTGTTTGATTTCGCCGAAATTTGTGACAGTGAGTTGTGTTAGGAAGATCGACATCCTTTTTCAGTTTGGTCCAGATTTGAATATAGTTGCCATATAGACCGATCTCTCGATTTCAGGCGTTGTGCCCATAAAATTGGCATTTATTGTCCGATGTCGCCAAAATTTGGGACAGTATGTTAAGTTAAGCCCCTCGACATACTTCTGTTATTTGTCCCAGATCTATTAAGATTTAGATATAGCTGCCATATAGACCGATCTCTCGATTTAGGTTATTGGGGCCACAAAAGGCGCATTTTGTCCGGTTTCGCCGATATTTGGGACAGTAAGCTGTGTTAGTCCCCTCGAAATTTTTCTGCAACTTAGCCTAAATGGGTCCAGATTTGGATATAGGGCCCAGATTTGGATATAGCACCCATATCTCGATTTAAAGTCTTGACCCCATAAAAGGCGCATTTATAATCCGATTTCACTGAAATTTGACACAGTAACTTATGTTGGGCTTTTCGACATCCGTGTCGTATATGTTTCAGATCGGTTAATTTTTAGACATAGCTACTAAAAAGACCAATTTTTTGTTATACACAATTGAGCAATGAATTGTACTTATTAGTATTTAGTCCAAATCGGAACATATTTCGATATTGCTGATATGGGGCATAAGGTATGCATTTTTCGCCGGATTTTGACGAAAGGTGGTTTACGTATATACCCGAGGTGGTGGGTATTCAAAATTCGGCCCGGCTGAACTTAACGCCTTTTTACTTGTTTCTTTATTAAGGTAATCTTAAACTAACATTAAACATGAATTCATTCAAAAATTCACTAAAGCTATGCGAAAAATGAGATCAAAACAATCGAAAAATACACATTTTAGTCGAAAATAAAATCGTGCTTTGTCGTTTTGACAAAGGATGAGTGTCAAGGATTAAGATATAGAATTAAGTTCTTAAATCAATCTTTCCTTATCAATACTCCTGCTTGATGTGACAAATAACTGCATACAGTTATAATACCTCATATTGCAGTAGTGATTCAGCTTATCAACACAACACAACACAAACCTTTGAGATTTCTTTTAGAAAATTGTCATATTTTGAGGGAAGAAATTTTTAGCGCGTCTGCATCTGGGACCCATTGACACTGTGTGCTGTTCGTTGCCATGCCATATTCCCCTGAGGAGTGCAACAAACAGGGCTGTTGTATTGTTTTCTTTGTTCATCTGTGAAATAAAGTAAATGCATCGTTCCCTTCATTCAATCATTAATTCATTCATTCATGGGACGACTTGTTATTTTTGTTGTGTTGTCGAAAGGGACCATTGAAACCCCTAAATGAGATTATAAGGCCAACATTACATTTTTCATTGTCCATAAATAAGCATTGTCATAATTTCTAGGATAAAAGTAAAAATCGTGTTATTTTCATAGGATGGAAATTACATCAAAGTGGAGGGTTAAGAGACAAAGTCAAGCCGGACATGTGCAAAAATATCGAAGTATAATCATTGCAATTGTTGGCTTAATCTAATGGGATAGATTTACCCTCTGCCTTTTGTACGGAAAATTGAAAAATTAATAACATAGTTAACAATTAAAAAATTCATTAATTTCGTTCGGGCCGAAAATATACTCCTATCAGAACCAAACAAGGCAAGGCACTTCGAGAAACCTCAAACAACTTACAGTTCTTAATTCCTGCAAAATTTTGTAATAACCAAGCCTTTTATGGGACGGGGATCGTAAATCGAGAGATTGGTCTATATGACAGCTATATCCCAATATATGATTCAGATCGGACTGAATCATATTCGGTATCTCTGTGGCCCGGCACCCAGAACTGGTGAATTTTTAACTGTTCAACCATCTCGTTGAGAGATCTGCGACAGATAAAGGCGGCCGTTAATGTATAAAGACCTTCAATCGGGCAGTCTATATACAAATATGGACCGATCTGAACCATATAGGACACGAATGTAGAGGGGCTTAACTTAGTTCACTATGACCAATTTCAACGGAAATCGGATTTTAAATACCTATTTAATGGAGCCAAGGCCCAACATCGACGGCTTTATTCAATTAAAGACCGATCTAGGCTATATATAACACGGATGTTGAAGAGCCAAATACAGCTCACTGTCCCAAAATTCAATGGAATGGGTTAAAAAATGCGCCTCTATGGGCCAATAACATAAATCGGAAGATTGGTCATCCTCGAACCTAACCTACCAAAGGACGAAAACAGAAACTGGGCAAAGTTCCAATATCTCAATTTTTATACCCACCACCATAGAATGGGGGTATACGAATCTAGTCATTCCGTTTGTAACACCTCAAAATGTTGAACTGCGACCCCATAAAGTACATATATTAAGCCGGTTCGATTTTTTTTTTTAAATCGTATAGCAAAAACGTAAACTACATACAATTCCAAGTAATCACTCTGGAGCCTTCAAAAATTGAGATATTCAGCTGAAATTTGGCACAGATAAGTCTTTTTGATGGGCTCAGATACAGATACTTTCCTCGATATGTTCAAACGGGTGCGAAGATTTGCTGCAACAAGGTAATGATCCGAATCTATATTCGCTCCACGGATCGATCGTACATCTAACACGCTGGATGAATGCCTTCCATCTATCACAACGTGATCAATTTGGTTCCTCGTGTTTTGATCGGCTTTGTGAATATTTTTATGTTGAAATCTGATGCTACTAACTACCATGTTTTTTGCCGCGGCGAAATCTATCAGCCTCAACCCATTACTGGATGTTATCTCGTGGAGGCTAAACTTTCCGAATGTTGGACCAAAAATGTCTTCCTTCCCTATCTTCGTATTAAAATCTCCAAGAACGATTTTAATATCATGGGCGGGGCAGCGATCATATTCTCTCTCTAGGCACTAGAAAATATCCTTGGTCTGCTTGTCTTTGTCTTCCGTCGGGGCATGGGAACAAATAAGGCTGCTGTTGAAGAATTTTGATTTTATGCGGATTGTGGCTAGCCTCTCATCCACCGGAGTAAAGCTGGAGACAAGGCGTTTCAGTCTCCGACTAACCACAAATCCACAGCGACATTCATGGCTCGTGTTATGGCAGCTATAGCATAGTTCGTCACCGTTTGGTGTTTTGGTGATGCCATTCCCAGTTCATCGCACTTCCTGTAAGGCGGTAATATCTGCCTTGTACTTCTCTAATACATCGGCCAACGTGTATACTACACCTTCTCTATAAAGAGTGCGGACATTCCAGGTGCAGATCCGCAAATCATGATTCTTTTTTCGTTTGCGAGGGTCGTCAACGTTTGGGGGGGGGGGGTCCGTTTTTATACCCACCACCGAAGGATGGGGGTATATTCATTTTGTCATTCCGTTTGCAACACATCGAAATGTCCATTTCCGACCCTATAAAGTATATAAATATATTCTTGATCAGCGTAAAAATCTAAGACGATCTAGACATGTCCGTCCGTCTGTCCTTCTGTCTGTTGAAATCACGCTACAGTCTTTAAAAATAGACATATTGAGCTGAAATTTTGCAGAGATTCTTTTTTTTGTCCATAAGCAGTTCGAAGATGGGCTATATCGGACTATATCTTGATGTAGCCCCCATATAGACCGATCCACCGATTTTGGGTCTTAGGCCCATAAAAGCCACATTTATTATTAGATTTTGCTGAAATTTGGGGCAATGAGTTGTGTTAGGCCCTTCGACGTCCTTCGTCAATTTGGCTCAGATCGGTCTAGATTTGGATAAAGTTGCCATATAGACCGATCTCCGATTTAGGGTCTTAGGCCCATATAAGGCGCTTTTATTGTCCGATGTCGCCGAAATTTGGGGCAGTGAGTTGTGTTAGGCCCATCGACGTCCTTCGTCAATTTGGCTCAGATCGGTTCAGATTTGGATATAGCTGCCATATAGACCGATTTGTTGATTTATGATTTTGGGCCCATAAAATGCTCATTTATTGTCCGATGTCGCCGAAATTTGGGACAGTGAGTTAAGTTAAGCCCCTTGACATACTTCTGCAATATCGCACAGATTGGTCCAGATTTGGATATAGCTGCCATATAGACCGATATCTAGGTTTTAGATTTTGGGGCCATAAAAGACGCATTTATTGTCCGATGTCGCTGAAATTTGAGACAGTGAGTTATGTAAGGCTCTTCGACGTCCTTCTTCAATTTTGCCCAGATCGGTCCAGATTTGAATATAGCTGCCATATAGACCGATCTCTCGATCGGTTGTTTTGGGCCCATAAAAGAAGCATTTTTTGTCCGATTTTGCCGAAATTTGGGACAGTGAGTTGTGTAAGGCTCTTCGACCTCCTCCTTCAATTTTGCCCAGATCGGTCCAGATTTGAATATAGCTGCCATATAGACCGATCTCTCGATTTAAGGTTTTGGGCCCATAAAAGAGGCATTTATTGTCCGATTTTGCCGAAATTTGGGACAGTGCTTTGTGTTAGGCTCTTTGACATTTTTATGCAACTTGGCCCAAATCGGTCCAGATTTGTATATAGCTGCCGTGTAGACCGATATCTCGATTCAAAGTCTTGGCCCCATAAAAGGAGCATTTATAATCCGATTTCACTGAAATTTGACACAGTGACTTATGTTAGGCTTTTCGACTTCCGTGTCGTTTATAGTTCAGATCGGTTTATTTTTAGTGTACTTATTAGTACTTGATCCAAATCGGAACATATTTTGATATAACTAATATGGGACATAAGGTATGAAATTTTAACCGAATTTTGATGAAAGGTGGTTTACATATATACCCGAGGTGGTGGGTATCCAAAGTTCGGACCGGCCGAACTTAACGCCTTTTTACTTGTTATTATTCCTTTGTTTCTCATAGTAGTTCTCCGATTTCCGGGGGCGGGTTACTGGCCCAGCACCCCAACCTCACGGGTTTTGTGCGATTGCACACGTATCCCTCGTTGTGGCGAGCCGCTTGCTCCAAGATCCGACGCTTGCCGCCCCCAACCTGGGAACAGACGCTGATGTTGGCCATTGGTTATTAGAAGGCGCCAATAACTTGGCTTGTCATCTTGAGTATCATTGGCACTCAGTATTTAATTAAGAGCCAGTGCCACCTGACTCCTCACTGAGACTCTCCTCTCGAAAATCGCTGACTGCCCGCGGCCGCATTTGCAGCTACTCCGCATAAAAACGGAGCTTTCCACCATCCTGTTGCTGTTGCGAACAGCGTCCACAGGTTTCGCAACTCCGTTATTCCCATACCAAATTTCAATAAACACCATTTCCATTCTTGACAATTTTTTTCCCCTTTTTTGTGTCCTATCCCACTATGCATAGCGATAGTTTCCTTTTTCATCTTTTCTTGTCTATGAATCTATATTTTCTGTCCATAACAACTTTAAGGAAATGCAATTTCTTTCCATCTTAGAGTTTCTAATGCAACCGAGAATAGATTGCATGTCCTATAAAAGGAGCAATCCCAGTTCTAGGCATATTCATAACAAGTTCATTATCCGCAGCCCACTACGTCATAGTGCGAAGAGCTTCCTAAAGAATGTCATCTGGGAAATTAAAAAGCTTAAGGACTCAAACTACTAAGCAATAGAATATTTTCAATTGAAAGGCATTTCATTAATTTGAACTAATTTAAATCTTTTCAATATGTCTGACATCAACCTGTTCTCTGGGACATACCACATCATTATGGGGAAAACCTATGATTATAAACTCTTTAGAATTTACAAATGACACAAACAAATGAATGATTGCGCCAACTCCACTTTCAACTTGCCACCCCTCGTCTCAAGTAGCAGAGAGTATGCAGACAGCAATTTAGACACTCCATCATTATGCCACTTCAAAGTCATAACTATCCACTTAAGAACATTTAGGAAAAAATTAAAAATATTTAATTAAAATTAATGTGTTTGATATGCTTCATCGTTTCTCTGTCTCTCACAGGAATGGCATTTTAAAATGTCGGCATACCATTGGAAGGAAAATACCGGAAAACAACAAGGCAACATCCTGTGCGGAATATAACATACACCTACACACATACTCGTACACTCATAAACAAATATGCATGGGTGTGAGAGTGCAAGGGAAACGTCACAAAATAAATTTTTCGAAAGCGTAGTAGTAATTTCCCCAAAGGGTTGTACTTCATACCCCTGTTGTGATGAAGGAATGACAATACCTCTTCTTGGATTTCAGGTCACCGAAGATGACGACGATGATGATGAGGAGGATGATGATGGTGATCATGACAAAGTCGAAGGGTTGCAAGTGCCACCTCCACCCTTCAGGGTATCACATGTTGAGGTAGCAACAAAGTATGACGCTCCATGGAAATCAGTTGCTGCGTAAAAGGTACTCGCATACGTAGGGATGCTTGTGGAAAGGTATCATAAAAGTATTTTTCATGAAAATTCCATCAAAAAAATAAATTAAATTAAATTTTTGCTTCAGTACATCATGCCATCAGCATCAACATCAGCTCATCATTGCTGTTATTGTTGCTGATGCTGCTGCTGCCGCCGTCTTGTCTATTGCCAAAAATCGAGAAGACATACTCGTAAAATACTGACAGACTAAACAGACAGACAGACAGATAGTACACTGAGTCAAGCATATCAACAAGAAAATATAACATCATAACAATATTTATATCACATTCCAGATTGTTTTAGCATTTCCAGTAGCACTGAAGGCAATCAAGGAACATTCATTTCTAATATTCCTGTGCTGCATGTCCTCTGATATGTAAACGGGCAGCAATATTGCCTGCCTTCGACGATATGACGTCCTCCGCCTCGTCCATATTGTCTCAGCCTTGTCATTGCCACTGCCTTCGTCTTCATTCTGGTGCTTCTGCATGACTTTTTTTGTTTCGCCTTCCAAGAAATTCTATTAAGAATATTGCCATTCTATTTGATTGCATCGTTTCTAGCTGTCATTCCAAACATGGAAATTGTATTGAAATTTCTTGAAATTGCCAACAATCAGGGACATATTTGTGAAAGAAACAAATGTTGCATTTCGTTTTGTGTTAGAAAAATAAATCGATTGTTTCGTTGAATATAATGACTTTTCAATTTGAAATGATTGTCAAAATCGGTTATTAAAGATTTGTAAAAAGAGTTGAATAGGAAACTCCCATATGGAGTGAGATACGCTGCTTATATCAAACCACAAGGTTTTTGTGGGAGTCATATCACAGGAAAACGTTATAATACAGAAAATCTAATATTCATATGAGACAGATAAAATATGTATAAAAGTTCAGCCAGACCGAACATAGGCACTCATTACGATCGAATATGCCAGCTAGTAAAATCGCGTAAAGTTCGGCCTTGCTGAACTTTGGATATATTTATTAACCTATTATGCCCTACACCATTACTGTGGTACAGGGTATTATAACTGAGTGCATTTGTTTGTAACACCCAAAAGGAAGAGAGATAGACCCATTGATAAGTATACCGATTGACTCAGAATCACTTCCTGATACGTGTTAGCTATGTCCGTCTGTCCGTCTGTGCATGTTAATTTGTGTACAAACTACAGGTCGCAATTTTCATCCGATCATCTTCAAATTTGATATGGGAATGTTTTTTGGACTAGAGACGAAGCCTATTGAAATTGGAAAAAATCGATTCAGATTTGGATATAGCTCCCATATATATGTTCGTCCGATTTGCAGTAATTAAGCAATACAAGTAAAAGCGTGCTAAGTTCGGCCGGGCCGAATCTTATATACCCTCCACCATGGATCGCATTTGTCGAGTTCTTTCCCCGGCATCTCTTCTTAGGCAAAAAAGGATATAAGAAAAGATTTGCCCTACTATTAGAGCAATATCAAGATATGATCCGGTTTGGACCACAATTGTTGGAGACCTGTGTAAAATGTCAGCCAATTCGAATAAGAATTGCTCCCTTTGGTAAAGTAAAATAGAGAGATAGATTTATATGGGATCTGTATCGGGCTATAGACCGATTCAGATCATAATATACACGTATGTTGATGGTTATGAGAGAATCCGTCGTACAAAATTTCAGGCAAATCGGATAATAATTGCGACCTCTAGAGGCTCAAGAAGTCAAGATCCCAGATCGATTTATATGGCAGCTATATCAGGTTATGAACCGATTTGAACCTTATATGACTCAATTGTTGAAAGTAAGAATAAAATATGTCTTGCAAAATTTCAGCCAAATCGGATAGAAATTGAGTCCTCTAGAAGCTCAAGAAGTCAAGTCCCCAGATCTGTTTATATGACAGCTATACAGGTTATGAACCGATTTGAACCATATTTGGCACAGTTGTTGAATATCATAACAAAACACGTCGTGCAAAAATTCATTCCAATCGGATAGGAATTGCGCCCTCTAGAAGCTCAAGAAGTCAAGTCCCCAGATCTGTTTATATGACACTTATATCAGGTTATAAACCGATTTGAACCATACTTGGCACAGTTGTTGGATATCATAAAAAAAAACGTCCTACAAAATTTCATTCCAATCGGATAAGAATTGCGCACTCTAGAGGCTCTAGAAGTCAAGACCCAAGATGGGTTTATATGCCAGCTATATCAAAACATGGACCGATATGGCCCATTTACAATACCCACCGACCTACACTAATAAGAAGTACAAAATTGTGCAAAATTTCAAGCGTCTAGCTTTACTCCTTCCGAAATTAGCAAGCTTTCGACAGACAGACGGACGGACAGACAGACGGACAAACGGACGGACATGGCTAGATCGACACAAAATGTCGCGACAATCAAGAATATATATACTTTATGGGGTCTCAGACGAATATTTCGAGTAGTTACAAACAGAATGACGAAATTAGTATACCCCGCATCCTATGGTGAAGGGTATAAAAATGGTCATTTGTTAACCGATTCTCTCGAGATTTCCAGGAGGGACTGTCTTAAGACTCAACATCACTGGTGAATTTCATAGAAATCGCTTCAGATTTAGATATAGCTCCCATATATATATCGACCGATTTTTATACCCACCACCGACTGATGGGGGTATATTCATTTTGTCATTCCGTTTGCAACACATCGAAATATCCATTTCCGACCCTATAAAGTATATATATTTTTGATCAGCATAAAAATCTAAGACGATCTTGACATGTCCGCCCGTCTGTCTGTTGAAATCACGCTACAGTCTTCAAAAATAGAGATATTGAGCTGAAATTTTGCACAGAGTCTTTTTTTTGTCCATAAGCAGGTTAAGTTCGAAGATGAGCTATATCAGACTATATCTGGATATAGCCCCCATATAGACCGATCCGCCGATTTAGGGTCTTTGGCACATAAAAGCCACATTTTTTATCCGATGTTGCTGAAATTTGGGACAGTAAGTTACGTTAGACTCCTCGACATCCTTCGTCAATTTGGCCCATTTCGGTCCAGATTTGGATATAGCTGCCATATAGACCGATCTCTCGATTTAAGGTTTTTTGCCCTTAAAAGGCGCATTTATTATCCGATGTCGCCGAAATTTTTGACTTTAAGTTATATTTGGCATTTCGACATCCTTCGTCAATTTGGCTCAGATCGGTCCAGATTGGGATATTGCTGTCATATAGACGGATCCTCCGATTTATGGTCTTATTCCCATAAAAGGCGCATTTATTGTCCGATGTCGCCGAAATTTGGAACATTGAGTTAGGTTAAACTCCTTGACATAGTTCTGCATTATGGCACAAATCGGTCAAGATTTGGATATAGTTGCCATATAGACCGATCTCTCGGTTTAAGGTTTTGGGACCAGAAAAAGCTCATTTATTGTCCGATGTCGCCGCAATTTTGGACAGTGAATTGTGTTGGGCCCTTCGACATCCTTCTTCAATTTCACTCAGATCGATCAAGATTTGGATATAACTGCCATATAGACCGATATCTCGATTTAAAGTCTTGGCCTCAAAAAAGACGCATTTTTAATCCGATTTAACTGAAATTTAACACATTGACTTATGTTAGGCTTTTCGATATCCATGTTGTATATGGTTCAGATCGGTTTATTCTTAGATATAGCTACTAAAAAGACCAATATTTTGTTATACATAATTGAACAATGAATTGTATTTATTAGTATTTGGTACAAATCGGATCATATTTCGATATAACTGCTATGGGACATAAGGTATGCAATTTGCACTGGATTTTGATGAAAGGTATTTTACATATATACCCGAGGTGGTGGGTATCCAAAGTTCGGCCCGGCCGAACTTAACGCCTTTTTACTTGTTACTCCTAGTGCCACTCCAAGCGCATTTATTGTCAAATCTTTCCAAAACTCTATACTACGCTATACTCGACGACTTTTATAATATCTATAATGTTTGCTCGAAATTGGTTCAGATTTAGATATAAAGGGTGATTTTTTTGAGGTTAGGATTTTCATGCATTAGTATTTGACAGATCACGTGGGATTTCAGACATGGTGTCAAAGAGAAAGATGCTCAGTATGCTTTGACATTTCATCATGAATAGACTTACTAACGAGCAACGCTTGCAAATCATTGAATTTTATTACCAAAATCAGTGTTCGGTTCGAAATGTGTTCATTCACCGTTCAGCGATGAGGCTCATTTCTGGTTGAATGGCTACGTAAATAAGCAAAATTGCCGCATTTGGAGTGAAGAGCAACCAGAAGCCGTTCAAGAACTGCCCATGCATCCCGAAAAATGCACTGTTTGGTGTGGTTTGTACGCTGGTGGAATCATTGGACCGTATTTTTTCAAAGATGCTGTTGGACGCAACGTTACGGTGAATGAACACATTTCGAACCGAACACTGATTTTGGTAATAAAATTCAATGATTTGCAAGCGTTGCTCGTTAGTAAGTCTATTCATGATGAAATGTCAAAGCATACTGAGCATCTTTCTCTTTGACACCATGTCTGAAATCCCACGTGATCTGTCAAATACTAATGCATGAAAATCCTAACCTCAAAAAAATCACCCTATAGCTCTCTTCCGATTTGCAGTAATAATGCAATAAAATGGTAATTTGTTAATCGATTTCCTCGAAATGTGACAGGATGTCCTTTTGTTTTTATACCCTCCACCATAAGATGGGGGGTATACTAATTTCGTCATTCTGATTGTAACTACTCGAAATATTCGTCTGAGACCCCATAAAGTATATATATTCTTGATCGTCTTGAAATTTTATGTCGATCTAGCCATGTCCGTCCGTCTGTCCGTCCGTCCGTCCGTCTGTCTGTCGAAGCACGCTAACTTCCGAAGGAGTAAAGCTAGCCGCTTGAAACTTCGCACAAATACTTGTTATTATTGTAGGTCGGTTGGTATTGTAAATGGGCCATATCGGTCAATGTTTTGATATAGCTGCCATATAAACCGATCTTGTGTTTTGACTTCTTTAGCCTCTAGAGTGCACAATTCTTATCCGATTGCGATGAAATTTTGCACGACAAGTTTTGTTATGATATCCAACAACTGTGCCAAGTATGGTTAAAATCGGTTCATAACCTGATATAGCTGCCATACAAACCGATCTTGGGTCTTGACTTCTTGAGCCTCTAGAGTGCACAATTCTTATCCGATTGGAATGGAATTTTGCACGACGTGTTTTGTTACGATATCCAACAACTGTGCCAAGTATGGTTCAAATAGGTCCATAACCTTATATAGCTGTCATATAAACCGATCTTGGGTCTTGACTTCTTGAGCTTCTAGAGGGCGCAATTATTATCCGATTGGAATTGAATTTTGCACGACGTGTTTTGTTACGATACCCAACAACTGTGCTAGGTATGGTTCAAATCGGTTCATAACCTGATATAGCTGTCATATAAACCGATCTGCGATCTTGACTTCTTGAGCCTCTAGAGATCGCAATTATTATCCGATTTGCCTGAAATTTTGTACGACGGATTCTCTAATGACCATCAAAATACGTGTTTATTATGGTCTGAATCGGTCTATAGCCCGATACAGCTCCCATATAAATCGATCTCTCTTTTGTACTTCTTGAGCCCCCAAAGGGCGCAATTCTTATTCGAATTGGCTGACATTTTATACAGACCTCCAACATATAATTTAATTGTGGTCCAATCCGGACCATATCTTGATATCGCTCTAATAGCAGAGGAAATCTTTTCTTATATCTTTTTTTCCCAAAGAAGAGATGCCCGGAAAAGAACTCGACAAATGCGATCCATGGTGGAGGGTATATAAGATTCGGCCCGGCCGAACTTAGCACGCTTTTACTTGTTTAATATTACTGGCGAGTTTCATAGATGTAGCTGCCATACATATATTATTCGCCCGATTTCACTTCTATGGTTACCGAAAGCGTGTTTTTCACCAATCTTTCCAAAATTTTGTACAGCGCATTCCCCGACGACCACCACAATATCTAATAAGTTTACTAGAATTCTGTTCAGATTTAGATATAGCTCCCATATATATGTTCGTGCATGCATTGGAAAAATTACAGCTAATAGACAGGGTTGTCGAGTGTGGTATTTGTATCATAAATAGATGCGTTTTCGCTATTAACACGATTCAAATACAACATACCAACGCACGGCCCTTGAAGCCATCACATCTAATATGGTTGAAAGTCTTCTCAACAAAGACGAAACGCGTCCCATAGTAGTTGGTGTGTGTTGCTATCTTTGGCTTTCCTTTTCTATTTGCATCTCCGATCATTGAGCTCGTCTCGACAGAGAAACAAACAAAGATAGTGCATAATTATTTCTTTATTTTTCCCAAAAAATTCTAAATTTTATTATTAGACTGCTCATTTGTCATCCAAGAATAGCCTTTTGTTAAAGGACCCAATGCCATACAAAACCCACTTCTCGCTCTTTCTCTCTCAATATCAATTTTAAATCAATTTCATTTATTACTCCTCATAACAAATTGCACGGAGTCTATAATCCTTCAATCAAATATTTATTACCAGACTCTTT
Source organism: Stomoxys calcitrans (assembly GCF_963082655.1). Lineage (NCBI taxonomy): Eukaryota > Metazoa > Arthropoda > Insecta > Diptera > Muscidae > Stomoxys > Stomoxys calcitrans. The sequence goes on from NC_081554.1 coordinate 157,818,982, forward strand.
TACCATCAGCAACATGCACAATCACGTCTATGTGAGCACATAGAAAAAGTTATCACAAAAATTGTTTCTAAGATCCTCCAAAAAAAAAAAAAAAAGAAAAAATTGTTGCCAAACTTTATGCAACACCACATCCTTCAATAACATCAACACTAACTATGCCACCAATGTCATGGATTCGTAGATAAAAATAAAGTAGAGGAAATCAACTCAATGCAGAAACAGAAGGTACATGGCTGGATGCTGTGTGTGGGCAGGGCAGAGGTGATGGCAAAGGAGGTGGCGGAGGTAAACCGGAGCATGTGCTGGCACTATGATAAAGATAAATCATTTGTAAGGAATACATATTCAATGAACAAATATAGATACAAATTGAGCAAAATATCTATCTGTGAGTTGAACTTTTGGGTATCAATAAGAATGGTGTAAGTGTGTGTGTGTGTGAAAAAATATCCTCCTAGCAGAGTTGCCATTGAAAGTTATAACTGTTTGGATAGTTTTAAAATGTCGGATGTTTTTATAACCTCCACGATAGGAAGGGGGTATACAAATTTCATTCTGTTTGTAACAACCTGAAATATGCGTCTTAGACCCCCCACAAAGTATATATTGTTGATCGTCATGACAAATTTAAATCGATCTAGCCTTGTCTGTCCGTCTGTCAGTCCGTCCGAAGTCAAATCGGGAGATCGGTTTATATGGGAGCAATATCCAACCGATATGGCCCATTTGCAATCCCCACCGACCTACATCAATATAAGGTATCTGTATGGTATCTTTATGGGGTCGTTGACGAATATTTCGAGTTGTTACAAACGGAATGACGAAATCAGTATACCCTCATCCTATGGAGGAAGGTATAATAATGCACTACAGTAGTAGTGCAGATTTTACAAACCAATCTGTCTGTTTATTTGTTTGTTTGTATGTTTCGTATAGACTTAACCACAGCAGAACCGATATTCTTGAAATTTTACAGATGGTGTAGAACGATGCTGTGGGTAAACTGGGTTGCAACATTTCTTGACACTGAAGGAGTGCGAATCTTCGCCTTACCCTGATTTTCAAACACGCCAGATCGGAGATGGGCGGGCGATTTAAAAGAAATTTTGTTTGCACTCTCGGGCCAGGGGCCAAGTACCCCATCCCGAATTTGCATACCCAATATTTGTTTCTTGGATACTTTAAGAGTGCAAACATAATTTCCCTTAAATCGCCCACACATCGAGACAGACGGACGGACATGGCTTGATCGTCTTAGATTTTTACGCTGATCAAGAATATATTGTATATACTTTATAGGGTCGGAAATGAATATTTCGGTAGTGGTGGTGTTGTAACCCAGTTTATTTACAGCATCATTCTACACCATTGGTAACCGCCGCACCCACAATTCCCGCCAAAAGGATATATAGACCACTCATGACAATATGGCACTCAACTGAAAGGTATTTGAGAGTAGAATATGTATATAATATCCAATTTTGGGACCCCTACTGGTGGATCTGCCATCTCATCAGTGAAGCCTCTTCCCCTAATGTATTCGCGTGTCAGCCTGAATAAACTAGTACCAAATCCATTGGTACCTTTCATCTTGTGCATTATCCCCTCTTGCCATACTGTATCGAAGGCCTTCTCCAAATCCAGGCTGAAAGCTATGGTCGCCCTCATTCTGATAAATTCTTTGCTTGTTTTAACTACCCCATCTACCATATGAGCCCCCTTCCAGCATATGAGACTATATTTTCTCCTCCAATATGGGATCGTTTATCCTGTCCAGAACGAAGATTTGAAAAAGCTTCTATAGATTGCAAAGCAATGATATTAGCCTGTATCACTCAAGGCGAGTTGGATCCTTTCCTGGTTTAAAAATTGGTATCACCCTTGACTACGTTCACTTCTTTGGAAAAAAAAATCTTCATTGGGGCATTCTTTAAATAGCGTGCCTCCACGTCCAATTCTCCTTAAGACATAGCCGGGAATTCCATCGTCTCCCGAGCTCTTTTTATTATCCTGGTTTCATTGGTCTTGTTGGTAAAGGGCTGGTTCCAGGTAGAATAATCCTATTCGCGAGGAATATGTCTCTAAAAAAATTTGTCATCTGGGTATATTTTTCCTCTCTTGTAACGCCTTTATCGTCTTGTAAACCAGATTTTCCTTGCATCGCGGAAAAAGTATCGTCCAATGTCTTAGCCTTCTCCTCATCAGATACAATCCTTCTCTAACGGCTGTTAAACATTTCAACGATTTCCTTCTTTCTGCGTGTGCCAGTGAAAGCCCTTATATTCCGAAACATATTGTTATCCGGTGTGATACCCTTCAGTTGCTTCAATAATAGGTCCTCCACAATTATTCTAATTCGCTTCCTTATCATAGTGCCCAGATTTCTTACCGTTGCCCACACTGTCAACGGCTACTGTATATTCATCATGCCCCTTAAACTCTTCTTCTGCACCAGAAGGTGTAAAATATCTACAGGTAATTCGCTTTTTAATCCATATTTCGGGCTACATTTTTTGATATTTTGCTCCATTTCAAATCAGAAGGCCTCCTAACTCCCTCCAGAGTTTCTTCTATGTTATCTGTGCCATCGCTGCAATCATCCGGTCACGTTGAGACCAGCAATAAGACTGGCACTTAAGTCCTGAATACAAATGGTAGCAAAGTCATATATCTCCGCCATTGTTCTGACGACCAGCGTTCAGTTAACTCAATATCTCTCTCTCTCTCTCGACGCCAGTACTCATTATTCCAACTTTTGTCAGGAAGAAAACTTCTGCTGTCTTTCTTAATACTAATATGAGTTCACGCTTTAATCATCTCGCCAATATCTCACCATAGCTCTTCAACGCCCTAGCTTCCTATTGGCAATGCCTCGCATTGAGATAAGCAAATATTATTGCCTCGTCCTTTTAATCCCTTTAAGATACCAAAATGGCCTCAAATAAAGGGACGATAAGGTGAATCTCCTGCCACCGACTATACACGCTCAAATCATAGTGCCCTCTGTATTACCTAAGTCTGTCGAAATCCTCTCTCCCTTTATATCTTTCCTAGCAAAAATAGCAGTACCAACTCTACATCCATGTTTATACCCTCCACCATTGGATGGGGGTATACTAATTTCGTCATTCTGTTTGTAACACTACGAAATATGCGTCTGAGACCCCATAAAGTATATATTCTTGATCGTCATGGCATTTTAAGTCGATCTAGCCATGTCCGTCCGCCTGTCCGTCCGTCCGTACGTCGAAAGCACGCTAACTTTCGATCGAGTAAAGCTAGCCGCTAGAAATTTTGCACAAATACTTCTTATTAGTGTAGATCGGTTGGTATTGTAAATGGGCCAAATCGGTCCATGTTTTGATATAGCTGCCATATAAACCGATCTTGAGTCTTGACTTCTTAACCCTCTAGAGGGCGCAATTCTCATCCGATTTGACTGAAATTTTGCACGTGATGTACTGGTATAACTTTCAACAACTGCGCCAAGTGTGGTTCAAATCGGTTCATGTTTTGATATAGCTGCCATATAAACCGATCTTGGGTCTTGACTTCTTGAGACTCTAGATGGCCCAATTCTCATACTATTTGACTGACATTTTGCACTTGATGTTTTGGAATCACTTCCAACAACCGTGCTAAGTACGGTTCAAATCAGTCCATGTTTTGATATAGCTGCCATATAAGCCGATCTTGGGTCTTGACTTCTTGAGACTGTAAAGGGCACAATTCTCTTCAGATTTGCCTGAAATTTTGCACGTGGAGTTTTGACATAATTTCCAACAACTGGTCTAGGTATGGTTCAAATCGGTATGGTTCAATCGGTATGTTTTGACATAGCTGCCATATAAACCGATCTGAGGTTTTGACTTCTTGAGACTCTAGATGCCCCAATTCTCATCCTATTTGACTGACATTTTGCACTTGATGTTTTGGAATCACTTCCAACAACTGTGTTAAGTATGGTTCATAATCTGGTAAAGCTGTCATATAAACCGATATTGGATCTTGAATTCTTGAGACAATAGAGCACGCAATTCTTATCCGATTTGGCGGAAATTTTGCATTAGGTGTTTGGATATGACTTCCAAGAACTGTGATAAGTATGGTGTAAATTGGTCTATGTTTTGATAAATCTGTCTTATAAACCGATCTTGTGTCTTGATTCCTTGTGCCTCTAGAGGGCGCAATTCTCATTCAATTTGGCTGAAGTTTTGCATGAGGTTTTTAGTTATGACTTCCAATAACTGAGCGAAGTATGGCACAAATCGGAACATAACCTAATATAGCTGCCATATAAACCGATTTGGGATCTTGACCTCTTGATCCTCTAGTGGGCGCTTTCCGATTTGGTAAAAATGTTGTACAACAGCTTCTCCCATGACCTACACCATACGTTTCTAATATGGTCTGAATCGATCAATAGCTTGATACAGCTCCTATATAAAATTATCTCCCGATTTTGCTTCTTGAGCCCTGACACGGGGCAATTCTTATCCGAATGAACTGAAATATTACACAATGGCTTCTACAATGTTCAGCATTCATTTATGGTCCGAATCGGATTATAACTTGTTCCTATTATGTATTAGTATCATAAACAATATTCTATACCTATTTGTCAGCTTATGATTCGACACCACCAGCACTTCTGGCCTATGACGATCTAAAAATATTATTGGGTTGCCCAAAAAGTAATTGGGGATTTTTCATATAGTCGGCTTTGACAAATTTTTTCACAGCTTGTGACTCTGTAATTGCATTCTTTCTTCTGTCAGTTATCAGCTGCTACTTTTAGCTTGCTTTAGAAAAAAAGTGTAAAAAAGTTATTTGATTAAAGTTCATTCTAAGTTTTATTTAAAATGCATTTACTTTTTTTTAAAAAATCCGCCATTACTTTTTGGGCAACTTAATAGTTTATAATATATCTTACACCTAGACACCAGCGAGTTAATTTTAATATATTCATACAGTTGCGTCGTTGTCTCTTGGCCCGCTTCTCCAGGCGCTTGTTTATGAGACCGTATTTCTCGAAAGTGGGACCTCGATTCTCGGTGTGCGTTTTTCTCCAGAGGTAGGTGCCATATTGACCACTATATTTCGTCCCTCTGTCTTCTTCCTTGAAATCTCCTTCCACTCCTTGCCAAAGAAGTGGCCCAGGACTCCCCAATTCAAACACTCCACCGTCCTCACTGCTTGCTCTGTCTCTTGAGTTGATCCCACAATCTCCTTATTCTGCTGATCCTTTCTCCGGAACATTCAATTCCCTGGACCATGACTCTTTCCACTCTCAACGCATCGATATGGCATTCTACAGTTTATCAAAGCATGCAGATAATGGTAGATGCATGGCAATAAACTGAGATAAAACCAAATAACTAGAGTCAACTAAACCAAAGTGAAGTCTAAAGCTCATATGTGATAACTTTAAAATATTCAGCGACTTTATATCCATTTTGGGTATTAAACGTTTGGGACCAAACACCATTGAAAACTGTGTCACATGTACTTTGGGCAACCCTGCTTTCTACCTTACCACAGCCTTCCAATCATTCACATGCATGGAAGATGCCGATAAAGGCCATGGCTGACTGGTGCCTGGGCTGGAGGCATACAAATTTTCTACTGCTGCCACCACCATCATCATCATCATCATCGTCCTGTTCCAGTGAAGGCGACTACTATTGTGAAACGTGACATGAATTGTTCTTAAGTGATTTTTAATAGTTCACGTGCTCGGGTTTTGCTTCATGCTGTCTTCTGCTGTCGATTTTTTCCCTACATTGAGTTTTGACAAAAAAAATAGCAACAACCAAAAAACGAAATACAACCGCAATCCGCGCGGTATGCCGGAACTTTTTACAGCCTGCCGCAGAGGGAGACAGCCGGAAAAAATGAAAGGAGATTGAAGAGATATTCCAGGCATTATGGATATGGCACAGAAACAACAACAACAACAAAACAGCCCAATTGAATGAGGATGGAAAAGTAAGCCTAAATACTCCGCATAATGCATAATAATCTACGTGGAAATACGAGGAAACCACAAAAGGTGAACAAACATCCAAGCCTTGAGATAAGAAAAATTGTAAAAGTTTTTCGTAAGTGATTTTTGAAGCAATTCACCGTGATGCTGATGACGGTGAGGCTTGCTACGATGATATTGATTATGATGATGAACAATTTTCTGTGTTGGGGTAAATAAAGTTTACTGATATAATTTTATGCTTGAATGAATTAATAAAGTGTCAGTATTTGCATAAATTTGATAGGAGAGATTTCTAAAAAAAATATTCGAATGTGGTTTTCTGTTCTCAAAGGCTGACCACCCTCGTGATGGTCATTATCACCGAAGTCCATGTCCATGGCAGTCAGTTCTATGCATCGAATTGAAAACCTTCATTGGGCAGGGGCTACCGTCTATAGCACATACAGAGTGCCCACCACGAGAGGAGCCCCTTTATGGGCCTTAAGAGAATTATGGCTGGGGCAATCCAGCAGAAAAAGCTGAACATTACCTGCAGCATGCATTAAGCGAATAAAATAAAGGGTAATTTGGAAGCTACTGTGGGGCGTTAGTTAGCTATATCTAAATCTGGGCCGATTTCTATGAAATTCACCAGTAATATCGAGAGTCATATGAAAGTCCTTCCTTCGAAAGAATCCATTTAAAACTGGGCACTTACTTGCGATATTTCTCAAAATCGGACGAACGTATATAGGGGAGCTATACCTAAATCTAACCCGATTGCGAGCAAACTTCTCAGATACGGTGGCAGTCGTCAAGGAAAGCGTTTTGCAAAATTTTGGCTAGATGGGTCAATAAATGCGCTTGCTGTGACTCCAGAAGGTAAACTCGGCGATATATATATATGAGAGCTATATATAAATCTAAACCGATTTCCATGAAATTCACCAGTAATATCGAGAGTCAAGAGAAAATCCTTCCAGCCAAATTTTTAAAGAATCGGTAAACAAATGACCATTTTATTACATTATTACTGAAAATCGCACGAAAATATATATGGGAGCTATATCCAAATCTGGACCGATTTTTTCCAATTTCAATAGGCTTCGTCTCTGGGCCGAAAAACATGCCTGACCAAATTTTAATCCGATTGGATGAAAACTGCGACCTGGACTTGGAATACAAATTAACATGGACAGACAGATGGACATAGCTAAATCGTATCAGAAAGCGATTCTGAGTCGATCGGTATGCTTATTAATGGGTCTATCTCTCTTCCTTTTGAATTTGTTACAAACAAATTCACTAAGTTATAATACCCTGTACCACAATAGTGGTGGGGGGTATAAAAAATTGCAGTGTTTGCGTTGTTTTTGGAAAACACTCATGATACCACCTCATACAAGAGAAAAATTAGCAAAAGTATTTGCGGTGGTAGTTCAAACTCAGGAGCCATTCGCTTGCTTCAAAGTGGTACCAATACAACTACGTCAGTAACAACGCAAAAATTTTTGTGTTTCTCTACAAGGCTTTTGCATTGATTCGAGTTGTATCGTTGCGTTGATTTAAAAAGACGAGTAGTTTTGAGGTACACCGCAAATGCGATATACCGCTACTTACCTCTGTTTAGTATGTCCGCCTATGAAGCTGAAAGCCTGGTGAAGACATCAGCAACGTTTTCAATAGTGGTTATCCCCTCCGAATGCGGTCGTCATATGTGTGGTACTATTTAGTTGCCCAAAAGTAATTGCGGATTTTTCGGTCGGCCAAATGAAGTTGATGATGACCAAATCAAAGCATTAATCGAATTGGATCATCATGTAACTGAGCGTGAGATAGGAGAGAAGTCAAATATACCAAAATCAACCGTTCATTATCACATAAAAAGTCTTGGACTGATGAAAAACTTGATATTTGGGTACCAGATGTATTCAAAGAAATTCATTTAACAAACCGAATCAACGCTTGTGATATGCACCTTAAACGCAATGAATTCAATTCGAATTCATAACTGGAGATGAAAAATGGATTGTTTACAAGAACGTTAGTCGAAAACGATCATGGTCGAAGCATGATGAACCAGCTCAAACCACTTCAAAGGCTGATATCCGCCAAAAGAAGGTTATGCTGTCTGTTTGGTGGGATTGGACTGGTGTGGTATATTTTGAGCTGCTTCCAAGGAACCAAACAATTAATCCGGATGTTTACTGTCAACAATTGGACAAATTGAATACAGCCATCAAGGAGAAGCGACCAGAATTGGTCAATCGTAAAGGTGTCATATTCCACCAGGACAACGCTAGACCGCACTCATCTTTGGTCACTCGCCAAAAACTGAGTGAACTTGGCTGGGAACTTTTGATGCATCCACCATATAGCCCTGACCTTGCACCATCAGACTACCATTTATTTCGATCTTTGCAGAACTCCTTAAATGGTAAAACTTTCGGCAATGATGAGGCTATAAAATCGCACTTGGTTCAGTTTTTTGCAGATAAAGGCCAGAAGTTTTATGAGCGTGGAATACTAAATTTGCCAGGAAGATGGCAAAATGTTATCGAACAAAATGGCAATTATATATTTGATTAAAGTTCATTCTACGTTTTATTAAAAATGCATTTACTTTCTTTTAAAAAATCCGCAATTACTTTTTGGGCAACCCAATATTACGTGTAAATGGCATATTGGAGCTAATTGGATTATTTGTGATAACAGCTGTACACCAAGCATTTTAACATAGTCAACTGCATGCGAATATGACGTGTTCTGGCAATCGATCATTAAATTGAAATCTAATCCCTTTCCATTATACTCTCCATCGAACGACTTACTAACCCCTTCATAACCCCTGAATGCTGAAAGTTCACGTCAATGGAGAGCCTTTTGGAGTCGTATCGGACAATACATAAATCCCACAGCTATATGCGAATATCAGGAGGGTATCAGTTCGCAGGAACGATTGAGTTTAGGTTAAAGGACAAGCGCTAGACAACCGTAGATCCCAAACGCTTCACTCTGACCTCTGGTCCACTTTATTTGTCATAGAAAAAAGCAAAATAGAAGAGAAGAGAAAGAGAGGGAGAGATGAAAGCCTTTAGAAAAATATGAAGATAAGCGAAAAGCCCACATGGAGACCGAGAGAAATCTCACCGACTAGAGGGCCGCCCAGTTAGCCATTCCAGGCCCTTACAGGAGTTTAAACGCTTTGGGAGTCGAAGGAATAGAGCTCAGTAAAGATAAGAGGTGTTCATACGCATTCCTATTCCTTCTGCCGGCTATTGCGGGGTATTGGCACAGCACATGCTAGATCGTCTCTAAATCCTTCTCATCCCCACAGACCCTGTGGAAATCCCCATCGTCCCAAGCTTATCGCCACGTCACTGACTTGATATTGCAGTAGCCAATCAGTCGTCCCACCTAGCTGGGAAAGCGTCCCACGCTTTCCCAGCTAGAAAACGTCGTTCCCGTTCCGGAGAACCTTGGCAACCCTGCAGCCCACAACGCATACGCAATACCAAAACAGTAGGGATTTCCCATCGGAGTGGCAATCCAAGAGTCTATCCACGGCCCAAACTTGAACAACTCATCAGCCGCTTCATTCCACCCCTTGATGGCACGGAACCGAACAAAATCTAACAGCAGTCCCTAAATGACTGAGACGCTCCTTGTATCTCCCGACAAGCCTTGACTTTATGTGACCCGCTGTCGGAGCCTTCAGCGCCGCCTGACTCAGGAACTCATCTTAGGCCCTGAGGATCGTAGAAACCTCAACCTGAAAGACACTGCAATCGATTCCTTATTTCTAGGTGACCCCATCCTACGAATGGCGGGACGCACCCAGCCCAAAACTGCAGATGTCATCAGCATAGGCAACCGCTTTCACTCTTTCCTCCTTAAAGGATCTGAGAATGTCATTAATAACCAAGCACTAGAAGTGGGGGATAAAACACCAATTCCAGGTTAAAAAAGCCCCTTTTATATCCGCGAAGACCGCCAAAGTGAAGTCGGCTGTCCCCAAGTTCCCCTCTATGTAACCCACGACTTCGTGGAGGGCGTTATTTAATGATCGACCCTTGGTGTAGAGTTTCTGGCTGCCGCTTATCAACAACGGGTCCAAGTGTCTTCAAGACCAAAGACGATAGACTGATTAGCCTAAAGCCTTAAACTGGGAGTGGTTAGGGCTTACTGCATTGCGAATGAAAGCGACTCTAACCTCTTGCCACTCAGTCGGCATAAAACTGAGCAAAACACAATATCAAAATGACTTTTGAGTAATATCCAATCGTTTTTTGATTAATGTCCAATCGACTTTTGACTGATTAACAAGAAGCTAAACAAGTAAAAGCGTGCTAAGTTCGGCCGGGCCGAATCTTATATACCCTACACCATGGATCGCATTCGTCGAGTTCTTTTTCCGACATCTCTTCTTAGGCAAAAAAAGGATAAAATAAAAGATTTGCTCTGCTATTAGAACGATATCAAGATATGGTCCGATTCGGACCACAATTAAATTATATGTTGGAGACCTGTGTAAAATGTCAGCCAATTCGAATAAGAATTGCGCCCTTTGGGGGCTCAAGAAGTAAAATAGAGAGATCGATTTATATGGGAGCTGTATCAGGCTATAGATCGATTCATACCATAATAAACGTATGTTAATGGTCATGAAAGGATCCGTCGCATATCGGATAATAATTGCGACCTCTAGAGGCTTAAAAGTCAAGATCCCAGATCGGTTTATATGGCAGCTATATCAGGTTATGAACCGATTTGAACATTATTTGGCACAGTTGTTGGATATCATAGCGAAACACGTCGTGCAAAATTTCATTCCAATCGGATAAGAATTGCGCCCTGTAGAGGCTCAAGAAATCAAGACCCAAGATCGGTTTATATGGCAGCTATATCAAAACATGGACCGATATGGCCCATTTACAATCCCAACCGACCTACACTAATAAAAAGCATTTGTGCTTTACTCCTTCAAAAGTTAGCGTGCTTTCGACAGACAGACGGACGGACGGGCAGACGGACGGACATGGCTAGCTCGACATAAAATGTCACGACGATCAAGAATATATAGACTATATGGGGTCTCAGACGAATATTTCGAGTAGTTACAAACAGAATGACGAAATTAGTATACCCTATCCTATGGTGGAGGGTAAAAACACAGTATGGAGAGGCAAAAGTCGGGCGGAGCCGACTATATAATACCCTATACCACCTGGTGTACGTAGTGCATTTTATACCCTACACCAACACTGTTGTACAGGGTATTATAACTTTGTGCATTTATTCGCAACGCTTAGCAGAAGAAGAGCTATTGATAAGTATACCGATCGGCTTAGAATCGCTTTCTGATTCGATTTAAAAAGAAAAGTTAGTTATTGGTTTCTTATATCGTATAATATCACAATTCATAAGTTTATTAAAAAAATATATTTGAATTAAATCTATGACCTAAATAAAACCCAATATAACCAACCGTCAATCCTTGTCCCTCCCCTTTACTTAAAACTATTTTTGTATGTGGCAATAAATGGCATCTGATTCGTAGGGCATTCGAATCTCAGAAATGGCTCGGTGAAGTAGGATTCTTTTTGTCCTGGCGGCTGTAACATATTATTCCACAATTCATTTGCTGCTGCCGCATGACCCAATTGGCTGAAATGAAAACAATCACTGGCCAGAAATCGTAAATCCGTGTCACCATTTGGCTTAGTGGGCAAACTGACGTTGGCTGTGAATGGCTGAAAGAGTACTACAAAGTCCTTGGTATAGAATTCCGGCAAGGATGCCACATAAGCATCGACATGCTGCCAGCGGATAATAAATTCGGAGATTGTTCTCAAATATTTCTTAGAGTAGCGTTGGCTAAACACGCAATGACAGGCTCCACTGTGAACCGCTTGACACACCAAGGGTATGTTCTGCATTTTGTGCAAAGTGCTGACCATATTGGGAGCAGGTATTAAGTTAACCACTAAGCGTGGTATATGGTTACGCAGCAGGGTGAAAGCATTTCTCAGATCGCGTTCATGAAGTTGTAGAAACTTCCACAAATTGTCATGATGGCACATGTCGGAACAAATGTCATTGTTGCCCACAAATATAGTCAAAAGCTTCCAATGAGTATTCATATCGATGCGTGGATCTCGGCGCATGCGTTGTATAAGTATTTGAACCTGATACACCAAATCACGTGACATTATCATGGGCTCAGCTATATTGAGATAGGACTGACGATCCACTGCCACCACATCACTGGTGGAGAAGCCATATAAATTGGGATTGAATACCTTCAGAATATTTGGCAATGTCAATGTGGTACGCCAATCGGCCATGCCACCTCCTGAAAAGGTAACTCCACGAAATTCAGTCAATATATCCAAAACTGTTTCCGACATGGCACCATTGCCCGCAGACAAAGAATCACCTATGGCAGCTATTACATCAATATCTCCTGGTCTCAGTTCATCAACACTGGAAGGTCGCACCGTCGATCTGGTGCCATTTACTTTACAAGGAAACTGATACCACTTGCGTGGTTTCTGTATTTTACCCTGTTCCCAATTGGAACGATATAAGCGGGGCCAATTATTGGCAGCTCGATTTAGCAACATTTGCCTTAACAAAACCCATATATCACGTCCATTATCCAAATTTGTAACCAGTAATTTTCCATTACGAGCTTTCTGCGGTTGATATTTTGTTTTACGTATGCCAGACTTTTCCAAAAAGTAATTGATGTCACTTTGTCTAGGATCAGCACAGCTGCAGGTGATGATAACTACGACAAGCACATGCAACAGCAAATGGAGGGGTTTCATTTATCTCGCGTAACTTGATATGTAGAACTGAAAAAAATAGAGGCAAGTTAAAAATGAGTATAAGATCAAATAGTGTTGTTGAAATACAGTTCATACTTAAAGTCTTCTTATTTGCTAAATTTGACCTTACTTAACCTTTAACACCTAAACTCACATTTAATAAACAAAATTTGTAATATTCATAAAATATTTCACATTTCCTTAAACTTTGCTTGTTTCGTTCAAACCACCGACGCAGGACAGAGAAAACGTTCTAAACTCTTTCGCTTATGTTTCGCAACTAATTGTTTAAAGCTTCTGAGATGAGCCTACAACATTTTGTTTTTTTTTTTTTTAGAATTTCGTTCGGTGACATTTGTATACATTTTAGTTTAATACTCAACAAACCTTATAGCTAAAACAATAAAAATGTTAAAAAAATAAAATATATATCCAAACAAACGTTCAGAACTTGACATTAAACAATGAATACAAACAAACATCAAAAAGTGGCCGAGACATTCACCGCGGTCAAAAACAATTGCCTGAACTTCAACAGTACAAACAATTAAATGCTACAAAAAAAAAAACCAACGACGATATGGCAAGTTTAAAACAAAAGCTCCAAAAAGGCAGGTATAAAGGGCATTATATGTTGTGCCTTGACGACTTATGCATAACCCTATAATATGAGGTAGGAAATGACTATTCTGGGCCACATTCGGCCAATAGGTGTAGGGGTCTACCAAAACTCGTTGTTTCAAATTTCATCGAAATCGTATAATAAATGCGCAATACCCTATATCTGGAAATCGGTATAGGACCATGATTTCAGAATCTGCACCTGGAATGTTCGCACTCTCTATAGAGAAAGTGTAGTATACGCGCTGACGAATGTATTGGAGAAGTACAAGGTAGATATTACCGTCTTTCAGGAAGTAGAAGTGGATCAAAAATGGCGTCACAACAACACCAAACGGTGACAAACCATTCCGCGATGGAAGACAAGAACGAGCAGATCAAGGTTTTTTTCTATGAGCGCCTAGAGAGACAATATGACCGCTGCCCCGCCCATGATATTAAAATTGTTCTGGGAGATTTTAATGCGAAGATAGCGAAGGAAGACATCATTGGTCCAACAGTCGGAAAGTTTAGCCTTCACGATATAACGTCCGATAATGGGTTGAGGCTAATAGATTTCGAAGCGTCATAAAGGCAGCAACAGATTTCAACATAAAAACAAGTAAAAAGGCATTAAGTTCGCCCGAGCCGAACTTTGGATACCCACCACCTCGGGTATTTACATATATACCCGAGGTGGTGGGTATCCAAAGTTCCCCCTTTCGTCACAATCCGATGAAAATTGGATAACTTATGCACCCAAATTCGGCGCTGACATTGAGTGATCTTATAAATAAAAGTCCCTGCTGAATTTTATATTTCAAATTTCAACAAAATCGGGTAATAAATAAAGTTTTTATGAGCTTCAGACCATTAACCGCCATATCGATCTGTATAACAGCTATATCTAACAAGTAAAAGCGTGCTAAGTTCGGCCGGGCCGAATTTTATATACCCTCCACCATGGATCGCATTTGTCGAGTTCTTTTCCCGGCATCTCTTCTTAGGCAAAACAAGTAAAAGCGTGCTAAGTTCGGCCGGGCCGAATCTTATATACCCTCCACCATGGATCGCATTTGTCGAGTTCTTTTCCCGGCATCTCTTCTTAGGCAAAAAAAGGATATAAGAAAAGATTTGCTCTGCTATTAGAGCGATATCAAGATATGGCCCGGTTCGGACCACAATTAAATTATATGTTTGAGACCTGTAAAAAATTTCAGCCAATTCGAATAAGAATTGCGCCCATTGGGGGCTCAACAAGTAAAATAGAGAGAACTATTTATAAGGGAGCTGTATCGGGCAATAGACCGATTCAGACCATAATAAACACGTTTGTTGATGGTAATCAGATGATCCGTCGTACAAAATTTCAGGCATATCGGATAATAATTGCGACCTCTAGGGATCAAAAAGTCAAGATCCCAGATCGGTTTATATGGCAGCTATATCAGGTTATGGACCGATTTGAACGTTATTTGACACAGCTGTTGAAAGTAAGAATAAAAGACGTCATGCAAAATTTCAGCCAAATCGGATAGGAACTGGGCCCTGTAGAAGTTCAAGAAGTCAAATCCCCAGATCTGTTTATATGGCAGCTATATCAGGTTATTAACCGATTTGCACCATACTTAGAACAGTTGTTGGATGTCATAACGAAATATTTCTTGCAAAAATTCATTCAAATCGGATAAGAATTGTGCCCTCTAGAGGCTCAAGAAGTCAAGACCCAAGATCGGTTTATATGGCAGCTATATCAGGTTATGGACCGATTTGAACTATACGTGGCGCAGTTGTTGGGTATCATAAGAAAATACGTCGTGCTAAATTCCATTCCAATCGGATAAGAATTGCGCACTCTAGAGGTTCAAGAAGTCAAGACCCAAGATCGGTTTATATGGCAGCTATATCAAGTTATGGACCGATTTAAACCATACTCAGCACAGTTGTTGGATATCATAACAAAACACGTCGTGCAAAATTTCATCCCAATCGGATAAGAATTGCGCACTCTAGAGGCTCAAGAAGTCAAGACCCAAGATCGGTTTATATGGCAGCTATATCAGATTATAAACTGATTTGAATCATACTTGACACAGTTGTTGGATATCATAACAAAACACGTCGTGCAAAATTTCATCCCAATCGGAAAAGAATTGCGCACTCTAGAGGCTCAAGGAGTCAAGACCCAAGATCGGTTTATATGGCAGCTATATCAAAACATGGACCGATATGGCCCATTTGCAATACTAACCGACCTACACTAATAAGAAGTATTTGTGCAAAATTTCAAGCGGCTAGCTTTACTCCTTCGGAAGTTAGCGTGCTTTCGACAGACAGACGGACGAATGGACGGACGGACGGACAGACGGACAGACGGTCGGAAGGACGGACATGGCTAGATCGACATAAAATGTCACGACGATCAAGAATATATATACTTTATGGGGTCTCAGATGAATATTTCGAGTAGTTACAAACAGAATGACGAAATTAGTATACCCCCCATCTTATGGTGGAGGGAATAAAAACAGTCCTATTTTTACCATATTTGGGTCGGAAGGCGGGTGGCCTAAAACTACTCAATGTTTAAAATTTCATCGAAATTGGATAAAAAATAATGCTTTCATGGGCTTCAGACCCTTTATGGGGAGATCGGTCTATATGGTAGCTATATCTAAATATAGTTTGATCCGAACCATATTTGGAGCGAATGTCGGGAGATCTAAAACCTTCCACTGTTTCAAATTTGGGCGAAATCGGTTAAAAAATAGGGCTTTTATGGGCTTCAGACCCTTCATCGGCAGATCGGTCCATATGACATCTATATTTAAATATAGTCCGATCTGAACCATATTCGGGTCAGATGTTGGGAGGCTTGAAATAACTCACTGCTTTAAATTTCAGCGAAATCAGATAAAAACAAGTAAAAAGGCATTAAGTTCGGCCGGGCCGAACTTTGGATACCCACCATCTCGGGTATATATGTAAACCACCTTTCATCAAAATTCGGTGAAAATTTCATACCTTATGACCCATATCAGTTTTATAAAAACATGTTCCTATTTGGACCAAATACTAATAAGTACAGTAGCTATATCTAAAAATTAACCGATCTTAACCATATACGACACGGATGTTGAAAAGCCTAACATAAGTTACTATGTAAAATTTCAGTGAAATTGGATTATAAATGCGCTTTTTATGGGGCCAAGACTTTAAATCGAGAGATCGGTCTACATGGCAGCTATATTCAAATCTGGATCGATCTGGGCAAAATTGAAGAAGGACGTCGAAGAGCCTAACTAAACTCACTGTCTCAAATTTCAGCGACCTCGGACAATAAATGCGTCTTTATGGCCCCAAAACCTAAAACCTAGATATCGGTCTATATGGCAGCTATATCTAAATTTGGACCGATCTGTGCGATATTGCAGATGTATGTCAAGGAGCTTAACTTAACCCACTGTCCCAAATTTCGGCGACATCGGACAATAAATGAGCATTTTATGGGCCCAAAACCTTAAATCAAGAAATCGGTCTATATAGCAGATATATCCAAATCTGAACCGATCTGGGCCAAATTGAAGAAAGATGTCGAGGGGCCTAACGCAACACACTGTCCCAAATTTCAGCAAAATCGGGTAATAAATGTGGCTTTTATGGGCCTAACACCATAAATCGGAGGATCGGTCTATATGGCAGCTATATCCAAATCTGAACCGATCTGGGCCAAATTGACAAAGGATGTCGAAGGGCCTAACACAACTCACTGTCCCGAATTTCAGTGGAATCGAATAAAAGATGTGGCTTTTATGGCCCTTAGACCCTAAATCGGAGGATCGGTCTATATGGCAGCTATATCCAAATCTGAACCGATCTGAGCCAAATTGACGAAGGATGTCGAAGGGCCTTACAAAACTCACTGTCCCAAATTTCAGCAAAATCGGGTAATAAATGTGGCTTTTATGGGCCTAAGACCCCAAATCGGAGGATCGGTCTATATGGCAGCTATATCCAAATCTGGACCGATCTGGGCCAAATTGACAAAAGATGTCGAAGGGCCTAGCACAACCCACTGTTCCAAATTTCAGCAAAATCGGATAAAAGATGTGGCTTTTATGGTCCTTAGACCCTAAATCGGAGGGTCGGTCTATATGGCAGCTATATCCAAATCTGGACCGATCTGAGCCAAATTGACGAAGGATGTTGAAGGGCCTGACAAAACTCACTGTCCCGAATTTCAGCAAAATCGGATAATAAATGTGGCTTTTATGGGCCTAAGACCCTAAATCGGCGGATCGGTCTATATGGGGGCTATATGAAGATATAGTCCGATATAGCCCATCTTCGAACTTAACCTGCTTATGGACAAAAAAAGAATCTGTGCAAAATTTCAGCTCAATATCTCAATTTTTAAAGACTGTAGCGTGATTTCAACAGACAGACGGACAGACGGACGGACATGCCTAGATCGTCTTAGATTTTTACGCTGATCAAGAATATATATACTTTATAGGGTCGGAAATGGATATTTCGATGTGTTGCAAACGGAATGACAAAATGAATATACCCCCATCCTTCGGTGGTGGGTATAAAAAAGCTTTTATGGGCTTCAGACCCATTATCGGGAGATCGGTCTATATGGCAGCTACATCTAAATATAGTCCGATCTGAACCATATTCAGGTCAGATGTTTGGGGGGTTAAAATAGCTCACTACTTTAAACTTCACTGAAATCGGATAATAAATAAAGCTTTTATGGCCTTCAGACCATTTATCGGGAGATCGGTCTATATGGAAGCTATATCTAAATATAGTCCGATCTGAACCATATTTGTGTCAGTTGTCGGTAAGTTTTAAATAACTCACTGTTTCAAATTTCAGCAAAATCGGATGAAAAATAAAGTTTTTATGGGCAATAGACCATTTATCGGAAAATTGGTCTATATAGCAGCTATATCCAAATATGGTCCGATTTGGCCCGATTAAGAATTTAACCAATGTACATCAAAAAGACGTATCTCTGCTCAATATCTCAATTGTTGAAGGCTCTAGAGTGATTACAACAGACGGACGGACAGAGTGACTGACACACTGACATCGTTAAATCGTCTTAGAATTTTACGACGACCCAAAATATACATATTCGGCCATATTCGACCAAAAGCCGTAGGTGTCTACCAAAACTCACAGTCTCAAAATTACCGTACACCCAGTGAAAAGTTTATACCAATTATGGGCATTTCAGTACCATACCAGTATTGATAGTAAAGCAACACCGAATGGTACAAAACCAATACCGCTTGGTATGAAACATAAAATTAGTACCATTTGGTATAAGCTTTATTACCGAACAGGTAATGGTTTCAATACCAATCTGTTATTGGTTTTAACACCAGACCGTTTTTGGTTTTAGTACCAAACAATTATTAATTATACCACCCCTAACGAACCAACAGTAGTAAAAGTGTGCTAAGTTCGGCCGAGCCGAATCTTCGGAACCCACATAGTTTTATTCTACATATCAAACTTCTGTCAAACCAGCAACAATTAAAGCTTCTAAGAACCGAATAAATATGATCGAGAGACCGGCTTACGCGGGACTATATAAGGTTTTAGACTGATTTGGACCTTACTAATCACAATTGTTGGAAGTCATAATAGAATACCACATGCAAAATTTCTGACAAATCGGAAAAAATTGCAGCTTATAGGGACTCAAGAAGTCCAACCGGGAGATCGGTTTACGCGGGAGCTATATCAGGTTTCAGACTGATTTGGAACTTACTTGGCACAATTGTCGGAAGTCATAACAGAACACCACATGCAAAATTTCTGACAAATCGGAAAAAAATTGCAGCTTGTAAGGACTTAAGAAATCAAATCGGGAGTTCGGTTTATATGGGAGCTATATCAAGCTACATACCGATTTAAACCAATCTTGGTACAGTTGTTGAAAGTCACAACGGAACTCCTCATGCAAAATTTCAGCCAAATCGGACAAAAATGCGGCTTGAGAGGGCTCAAGAAGTCAAATCGGGGGATCGGTTTATATGGGAGCCATATCAGGTTATAGACTAATTTGGACCGTACTTGTACACAGCATGCTAACTAACGGATGACGCTAGAAGCTAACGAAAGAGATATGTTAGAGCCTAAACAAGTAAAAGCGTGCTAAGTTTGGCCAGGCCGAATCTTATATACGCTCCACTATGGATCGCATTTGTCGAGTTCTTTTCCTGGTATATCTTTTTAGGCAAATAAAGGATAAAAGAAAAGAAATGCTATGGTATTGAAGCTATATCAAGTTATGGTCCGAGTCGAACTGAGTCGACCATAGTAGAAGTTAAACAAGCACCTCCACCATAGATCGCATTTGTCGAGTTCTTTTCCCGATGGATCTATTTGAACCATGGCACAGAAGTTAGAAGTCATAACAAAACATGTCGTGTGATATTTCACCCAAATCGGATAAGAATTGCGCCCTCTAGTGGCTTAAGAATTCAAGATCGAAGATCTGTTTATATGGCAGATATACCAGGTTATGGACCGATTTAAATCATTAATTACGCAATCGTTGGAAGTCCTAATTTATCTCGTCATGCAAAATTTTAGTCAAATCGGATAGGAATTGCGCCCTCTAGACGCTCAAGAATTCAAGAACGCAGATAGATTTATATGACAGCTTTATCAGGTTATGGACTGGTTTCAACCGTACTCAGCTTAGTTGTTGGAAGTCATAATAAAACACTTCATGCAAAATTTCAGCCAAACCGGATGAGAATTACGCCCTCTAGAGCCTGAAGAAGTCAAGGTCCAAGATCAGTTTATATGGCAGCTATATCAAAACATGGACCAGTATGACCCATTTACAATCCCAACCGACCTACACTAATAAGAAGTATTCGCGCAAAATTTCAAGCTTACTCCTTCTAAAGTTTGCGTGCTTTCGAAAGACAGACGGATGGATGGACAGACGAACGGACATGGCTAGATGTAAATGAGTCAAATCGGTCCGACCCGGGTTTAACCTGAACTGGTGCAAAACCGGTGCAAATTTGCGTTCTTGCCGACTTAAGCTGTGCAATTTTGATCCGATTTCGCTTAAATTTTTATGTGGAATTTTTTTTATGACACTTAAAATCTGTATTGAGTTTGTACGTTCGATGCCATTATGTGTGGAACTCGATTTCTTTTGCATGGCTATCATGGGTACGTGGAAAAGTTTTTAAGCATAAATCGGGCGATACTGCTGCTATTTCGCCTTAGATATTCGTATTCGTTCATCAAATGTGAAAGGTTTGTTGGCATTGACCACAGACTTGACGTAGCCTCACAGAAAATAGTCTAACGGCGTCAAACCGCACTACCGAGGCGGCCAATCGACTTGACCATTTCGTGAGATATCCCGTTCTCCAAACTTGGTTTCCAATAAATTGATTGTGATATTCGCTGTATGGCTTGTGGGGCCGTCCTGTTGGAACCGCATGTCCTCCAAGTCCACATCATCCAATTGTGGTGAAAAATAATCTGTTATCATTGAACGATAGCGATTACCATTCACAGTAATGTACCGGTCTTGACAATCATTGAAGAAGTACGGCCCAATGATCCCGCCGGCCCATATACCGCATCAAACCGTTATTTTTTCGGGATTCAATGATGACTCATGGAGTAAGTGCGGATTGCTGTCTGTGTAATAACTCATATTTTGCTTATTGACGAAGCCATTCAACCAGATATAAGCCTCATCGATGAAAATGAGTTTTCGATGAGGCCAATAACTCCGTAGTAAATTTTAATAATTTCGACTCGTTGTTGGCTCGTAAAACCTCGGCTCGGCAAACCTCACTAAAGAGAAATGTCAAAAGATCAGTAAAAAATATGGCGTCGTTGGCTGGCTCTATCGGTCTACTTTTGTAGCGTCCCTGAAAAAATAACCTGTATAACCCTTTTTTGGCTAGGCAATTTTGTGCGAATGAAAGATGATACTCCAGCCAGAAAGCCATATAAGCATTTTTTGGAAGATCCTCTAGAGGTTGAGAGGGGATGCTCAACGTTATTTCAAAATTCTTTGCAGCGCTAGAAAATATGCTAACCATTTACACAAATCGTATACTATAAATTCTTGACATTCCAAAAATACCAGCAATAAAGGCCATTAACCCCCCGAAACAATGGTAAACCAATGAGTTTTTTTGCTTGAGTAACTTTCAGTCAATTATCTTAAAAATATGAATCTATATATAAAAAGTTATGCCAACATTCGAAATGCAGTCCATGAAGTTGCCAACAAAACTGTTTTGTATATTTAGTGTAACCAAGCGCTAAGCAAAATGACTTTTGCCTCCATTGGCTGTGAAGGGTACCTCAACATTTTATGAAGCGTAAAACATTGATCTTTGACGTTGTGTTGATTTCAGTTTCGGCGGGGCATCAATCGTACGTGCCTTTTGTTTTGTTGTGATTTTATCCACCAAGCACAGGTAGACGGAAGATATCCCATATTACTCACAACATCGATCATCTTTAAAAGGCGACATCGTTAGTTCGGGATTGTAAAAGTGTTTCAGCGAGATACTTTAGCCATTTGTGAAACATTGAAGAAAATTCACACGCTAAACCATGTCATGTGTATTCTTGGTGGTTACTAATCATGTCTCTGAGTGAGGGAGGCTTAAGTATGTAGAACATTTTTCAGGGGAGAAATTCATTAGGCCCTCCACTGGAAGGCCGTGGAGGTGGAAGCAGTGACTCTTAGACACAATAATTATAACAGTAAAATTTGGAAAATTAAGTCTGCAATTTTTTTCCAAATAATAGTCTATTGCCGACTTCACCATATGGCTACAACCTAGGATAGGTGGTGTCCTTATCTAATCATTCTGTTTTTAATACCTCGAAATATGGATCTGGGACCCTATAAAGCATACATATTATTTATTCTCTCGACCCATTGAGTCGATCTGGCCACATCCATCCGTCCGTCTGATCGTCTGCCGAAATCCCGACAACTTTCGAACGAATGAAGATATTTGGGCGAAATTTTACACATTTGGATATAGCTCACATATAAACGGATTTTATGATTAGACTTCTTCGGATTTCATGATTAGAGCCTCTAGAAGGAGCAATTTTTATCCGATTTGACTGACTTCCAACTCCCGTTCCAGTTGCGATTGAAATTTTTCAATAAACTGCTAGTTCATATTTTTATAGAAATCGTGCGAATGGTTTATATAGGTTAAGGTAGGAAGTAAACCCAGGCATGAGCATAGCAGGTGTTCGACCGTCTCCTAGAGTTCGTGGACAAAAAGTTCGTCACCACAAGATGGGGGGAAATTCATCTAGTCAATCTTCTTGTGAAACCTCCAAATATTGATCCGCGACCCCGTACATTTTTCTTGATCGAAATTTCGATTGGCTAGCTTTACGCAACAGACGGACGGACATTGCTAGGTCGACTTAAAATGTCAAAACCGACCTAGGAATGTCGAGAGCTAACCAATCGAAATTTCGTACAGATACTTCTTATTGAGTTAGATCGTAGGGGATTTCCACCGTATCCGAGAGGTTACCACATCCGTCTATCACTCTATAGGCCTGGATTCAAGTCCAGGCGAGAACTTTAGAAAAAGTGTTCTGCGGTGGTTATACCCTCCTCATGCTGGCAGCATTCTTGAGGTTCTCCGCAAAAAGGTGTCGAATTGGGGCACGCCATTCAGACTCAGCTATAACTATTAAAACCGTGTTAAGTTCGGCCGAGCCGAATCTTATACACCCTCCAACATGGATCGCATTTTTCAAGTTCTTTGAATGACTGTTTCAAATAGAAAAACGCCAGCCACAGAAAAACAACACCTCCACAATTTCAGGCAAATCAAGTAATAATTGCGCCTTCCAGAGGCTCCAAAATTCAAACCTGGGGATCGGTTTATATGACAGCTATATCAGGTTATATACCGCTTAAGACAATACTAGGAACAGTTGTTGGAAGTCATACCAAATCGACAAATGCCTAATTTCCTCCATATTGGATAACAACTGCGCCCTCCAAAAGCTCAAGAATACAATCGGGAGAGCGGTTTATATGGCGACTATATCAGAAAATGGACTGTTTTAGACCATACTTGACACATTTGTTCAGGAATTCAAAATAAAACACTTCATGCATAATTTCCGCCAAATGGGATAAGAATTGCGCTCAAGAAGTCAAGACCAAAAATCTTTTTATATGGCAGCTATATCAGGTTATGGACCGATATAAACCATACTTAGCACAGTTGTAGGACGTCATAACGAACCACGTCAAGCAAAATCTCAGCTAAATCGGATAGGAATTGCGCCCTCTAGAGGCTCAAGAAGCCTAATTGGGGGATCAGTTTACTTGGCGGCTATATAAGGATAATTACTAATTTGAACGAAAATTGGAAGATAGATGACTGATAAAACAAACAAGTAAAACCGTGCTAAGTTCGGCCGGGCCGAATCTTATATACCCTCCATCATGGATCGCATTTGTCGAATTCTTTTCCCGGCATCTCTTCTTAGACAAAATAAAGGATATAAGAAAAGATTTGCTCTGCTATTAGAGCGATATCAAGATATGGTCCGATTTGGACCCCAATTAAATTATATGTTGGAGACCTGTGTAAAATGTCAGCCAATACGAATAAGAATTGAGCCCTTTGAGGGCTCAAGAACTAAAATAGAGAGATCGATTTATATGGGAGCTGTATCGGGCTATAGACCGATTCAGACCATAATATATAAGTATGTTAATGGTCATGAGATAATCCGTCGTACAAAATTTCAGGCAAATCGGATAATAATTGCGAGCTCTACAGGCTCAAGAAATCAAGATCCCAGATCGGTTTATATGACAGCTATATCAGTTTATGAACCGATTTGAACCATACTTGGCACAGTTGTTGAAAGTAAGAATAAAATACGCCTTGCAAAATTCGGATAGGAATTGCGCCCTCTAGAAGCTCAAGAAGTCTAGTCCCCAGATCTGTTTATATAACAGCTATATCAGGTTATGAACCGATTTGAACCATACTTGGCACAGTTGTTGAATATAATAGCAAAACACGTCGTGCAAAATTTCATTTCAATCGGATAATAATTGCGAGCTCTACATGCTCAAGAAGTCAAGATCCCAGATCGGTTTATATGGCAGCTATATCAGGTTATAGACCGATTTGAACCATACTTGGCACAGTTGTTGGATATCGTAACAAAACACGTCGTGCCAAAATTCATTCAAATCGGATAAGAATTGCGCACTCTAGAGGCTCAAGAAGTCAAGACCCTAGATCGGTTTATATGATAGCTATATCAGGTTATGAACCGATTTAAACCATACATAGCACAGTTGTTGGATATCGTGACAAAATACGTCGTGCGAAATTTCATTCCAATCGGATAAGAATTGCGCTCTCTAGAGGCTCAAGAAATCAAGATCCCAGATCGGTTTATATGACAGCTATATCAGTTTATGAACCGATTTGAACCATACCTAGCACAGTTGTTGGATATCATAAGAAAATACGTCGTGCAAAACTTCATCCCAATCGGATAAGAATTGCATACTCTAGAGGCTTAAGAAGTCAAGACCCAAGATCGGTTTATATGGCAGCTATATCAAAACATGCACCGATATGGCCCATTTACAATACCAACTGACCTATACTAATTAGAAGTATTTGTGCAAAATTTCAAGCGGCTAGCTTTACTCGGGCGGACGGACATGGCTAGATCGACATAAAATGTCACGACGATCAAGAATATATATACTTTATGGGGTCTCAGACGAATATTTCGAGTAGTTACAAACATAATGACGAAACTAGTATACCCCCCATCCTATGGAGGGTATAAAAATCAATTGGTGTTTGTTTGTAAGTTTGTTTGTGTGTTCCTTATAGACTCAAAAACGGCTGAACCGATTTTCTTGAAATTTACACAGATGGTGCATAATGATCCCGTGGTGAAAATAGGGTACAACATTTTTTGATATCTGAAGGCGGGGCGGACCCTCCCCCTTACCCTAATTTTCAGAAACGCCAGATCTCGGAGATGGGTGGTGCGATTTAAGCGAAATTTTGTGTGCTCTCATATAGTACCCTAAAAATAAAAATTTGGTGTCCAAATTTCGGATGAGGTACCTAGGGGGGACGCCCCACCCTAAAACCAACCAAACATATATTTAGACCAATCACAACAATATGGGACTTAAATGAAAGGTATTTAGGATAAGAAAACGTATCTGATATCCAATTGTCGAACCAAGTGCTAGGGGGACCACCGCAACCCCCAAAACACCCCTAATTGAAACTTATTTACCGACTATGGCAATATGGGACTTAAATAAAGGTATTTGAGTGTAGAATTCGAATCTGATATCCAAGGACCAAGTGTTTTGGGGGCCGCCTATCCCCAAAAATATCCCCCAAAGGGGACAAATTTACGACCATAGCCATGTGGGGCTCAAATGAAAGGTCTTAGGGAGAAAAGCACGAATCTCATATCAAAATTTGGGAAAAGTGTCTATGGGGCCACCCCACACCCACAACACCACCCAAATAGTAAGTATTTGCTGACTTTTGCAATAAGAGGCTCAAATAAGAGGGTTTTTAGAGTGGAACACGAATCCGATATATATTTTCAAGGCCAACTTACTGAGTGCCCGCCCATCCCCCAAAACACCCCCAAGCCGGTCATGTTTGCCGACTATAGAAATATGGAGCCCAAATTAAAGGTATTTGGGAGTACGTCCCACCACCATAACAACTCCCAAATAGGGCGTATTTGCTCACCAAGACAATTTGGGTCGTAAAGACAGTGTAACTAAATAGTCATAGTTTTTAGGGCCAATACCCCAAACCGGACATATTTGCTGACTTTTGCAATAAGAAGTTTAAATGAGATTAGAAAACGAATTTGATATCCAATTTTGAGGCCAATGTCAATATGGGGTTCAAATAAATGATATATAGATATATGAGAATAGAGCACGTTGCTGATCTATTTTCCGGGCTTAGTGTTTGGGCGACCACCCTAATCCCCAAAACACCTCTAAATCGGCCATGTATACCGACCACGTCAATATGGAGCTTAAATGAAAGGTATTGGGGGATAGAGGAAGAATTGATACCCACATTCGGGACCAATTTTATGGGGGTTAACCCCTTTCCCAAAATATGGGGTTCAAATAAATGATATATGTGAGAATAGAGCACGTTGCTGATATATCTTCAGGGTTTAGTGTTTGGGGGACCACCCCAATCCCTAAAACACCGCTAAATCGGCCATATTTACCGACCATGCCAATGTGGAGATTAAATGAAAGGTATTGGGGGGTAGAGCAAGAATTGAATTGTCCGGGGATCAACCCCTTTCCCAAAATATCCCACAAGCAGTAATTTTTTTGTGACTATCTTAAAATGGGGCTCAAATAAAGGTATTTGGGAGTAGAATGCTAATTTGATATCCAAATTTAGGACCCTGTATTTATGGCATCACCCCTTCCCCAAAACACCCCGAAAAAGGTAAAAATTTTTCGACTATGCCAATATGTGGTATTTAAGATTATAAAAACGAATTTGATAACCTAAAGGGTGATTTTTTTGAGGTCAGGATTTTCATGCATTAGTATTTGACAGATCACGTGGGATTTCAGACATGGTGTCAAAGAGAAAGATGCTCAGTATGCTTTGACATTTCATCATGAATAGACTTACTAACGAGCAACGCTTGCAAATCATTGAATTTTATTACCAAAATCAGTGTTCGGTTCGAAATGTGTTCATTGACCGTAACGTTGCGTCCAACAGCATCTTTGAAAAAATACGGTCCAATGATTCCACCAGCGTACAAACCACACCATGTCATGTGTTTGGGGGACGCCTCATCGTGTAAACTCTCCTAAACCAATGGCAATATGGGGTTTACATAAATGGTTTTTTAAAGAAGAGCACGATGCTGATATATTTCAGGGCCAAGTGACTGGGGGACCACCTCACCCCCGAAAACCCCCCTAAATCAGATATCATGAGAGTAGCGGGCTGAAATAATGTATTTTAAAAATGGAGTACACCTTACATCCAAACTTAAATTCGTAGACCAATAAAGATCATATGGGATTCGGACAAAGGCACTTATATTGTTAAACAATTAGTCGAGCGATATACTATTTTCGTAGCATTTCACTAAAAACTCTTTAATTGTCGAAAATAAATATTCCAAGGAAACTTTTGTTCCATAAAAGGTAAAAGAAGGCGCAGCGGAGCGGGCCCGGGTCAGCAAGTATATTTATAAATTAAAATGTATGACCGCTAAGTTACGAATACGTTTTAGCAGCGGAAGGGCGATGTAAATATCCCCCCCTCCTATGGTATACGGTATAAAAACATAACTTATTTAACAAGTCTTTGCAAAAGTCGTAACCAAATATATAAATGCTAGGTGCAAAAGTCAAAATATTATTAGTGCGCCGCATCAGCGATAGTAAATGACAAAGTGAGCTGGGGTCAACCTATGGTGTTATCTATGTTGCACTCAGGTTTTTACGATTCAGCTACCGACATACCATTAGTTGCAAAGATGGGTCATACGTGTTTGGTATTTTAAAACCTATCGTAAAACCAACAAACTTTTTCGTATAAATTCAACTTCAATCGCCCTCGGGCTTTTCACATCACTTGTTAGGAAAATTTTTTTTCATGCAAGCAAGCGTAAAAATTTCATCTTTATTTTATTTTTATTTGTTCATTCTTTTTTTTCTCATTTTCTGTCATATTCATGCATACCATTCGTAATATTCATGTAAATTATGTTGTATCTTTTTATGTTCATTTTTTATGAGCACCAAGCATACGCTACCATGAGGACAAATATGATGATGATGAGGTTGGGAGTGTGTGGTAGGGTGTATCAATTGCTTTGCTAGAAAGCCTTTACACATGGAGGCAGCAGCCAATTTGCAAATTGTGTTGGCCATTATGCTTGGCAAGCATGTACTTAGAAGTGACAGGCGCACATAACCTTTGTGAGTGGTAGAACGACATCATTGTAAACGTAGAGTAAATGATTTCGACCAGTATTGCCATCAGCGAATAAATTTTCTCGGCATATCCAAAATTTAACACGTAACCAAAAGGATTTTAAACTTATTAATCTACTGAATTGGGAAATAGGCATTCAAAACAAGTAAGGAAAGACAAACAAGTAAAAAGGTATTAAGTTCGGCCGGGCGGAACTTTGGATACCCACCACCTCGGGTATATATGTAAACCACCTTTCATCAAAATTCGGTGAAAATTGCATACTATATGCCCCATAGCAGCTATATCAATATATGTTCCGTTTGGACCAAATACTAATAAGTAAATGTTATTGTTCAATTGTATATTACAAAATATTGGTCTTTTTAGTAGTTATATCTAAAAATTAAACGATCTGGACCAAACTGCAGAAATATGTGGAGGGGCTTAACCTAACTCTTTGTCCCCAATTTCGGCAACATTGGACAATAAATGCGCTTTTTATGGCCCCAAAACCTAAAACCGAGAGATCGGTCTATATGGCAGCTATATCCAAATCTGGACCAATCTAAGCCAAATTCAGGGAGAATGTTGAAGGGCCCAAGGCAACTCACTGCCCCAAATTTCAACAAAATCGGATAATAAATGTGGTTTTTATGGCCCTAAGACCCTAAAACAGAGGATCGGTCTATATGGCAGCTATATACAAATCTGAACCGATCTGAGCCATATTGACGAAAGATGTTGAAGGGACTAAGACAACTCACTGTCTTTAATTTCAGCAAAATCGGACAATAAATGTGGCTTTTATGGGCCTAAGGCCCTTAATTGGAGGATCGGTCTATATGGCAGCTATATCCAAATCTGAACCGATCCGAGCCATATTGACGGAAGATGTCAAAGGGCCTAAGACAACTCACTGTCTTTAATTTCAGCAAAATCGGACAATAAATGTGGCTTTTATGGGCCTAAGACCCTAAATTGGGGGATCGGTCTATATGGCAGTTATATTCAAATCTGAACCGATCTAATCCATATTAACGGAGGATGTTGAAGGGCCTAAGGCAACGCACTGTCCCAAATTTCAGCAAAATCGGATAATACATGTAGCTTTTATGGGCCTATGACCCTAAATCGGAGGATCGGTCTATATGAGAGCTATATCCAAATCTGGACCGATCTGGGCCAAGTTGACGGAGGATGTCGAAGAGCCCAACACAAATCACTGCCCCAAATTTCAGCAAAATCGGATAATAAATGTGGCTTTTATGGGCCTAAGACCCTAAATCGGCGGATCGGTCTATTTGGGGGCTATATCAAGATATAGTCCGATATAGCCCATCTTCGAACTTAACCTGCTTATGAACAAAAAAAGAATCTGTGCAAAATTTCAGCTCAATATCTCTATTTTTATAGAGTGTAGCGTGATTTCAACAGACAGACGGACGGACATGTCTAGATCGTCTTAAATTTTTACGCTGATCAAGAATATATATACTTTATAAATGACAAAATGAACCCCCATCCTTCGGTGGTGTGTATAAAAAGGGGTCAGCGCAGACCATACAAAACTTTATACCTTGTCTATAAATGGAACCAATTCGGACAAACCAAACCACTTATAAACGCTTTATCATATTTTGAACCGATTATAATAGTCTCAAGAGAATCATTCGTGCCAAATTTCATGAGAATCGGTTTTAAAATGACTTTATTATACCATTATTAGTCCCAATAGGTTGAACATACATATCCAAGCCTGAACGAATTTCTTCCAGTTTCAATAGACTTTTGTCTTTTAGCCAGAAAACAAATGCCTGTGCCAAATTTGAAGACAATCGGCGATGAAAATGGTGACATAGGTTAGGATAGGTTGAAAGGAGGGTGTGGATATTAATCCACCCCATGCCACTATGGGAGCTCTAAGTACTAACAAAAAATCGTGCTAAGTTCGGGCCGGACAAATCTTGGGTAGCCACCACCCTCCATTAATTTACCCTTTTTTAGTGAGATTGTATTTGAATTATTTTGTAGTAATCAAATTGGGAATTGATTGAATGGTCTCAATGATCAATGGTCTCAAGAAGCCATATCGGAACATCGGTAGTTAGAGGGGACATGTCGTTATATTGACCGATTCCGATTCAACTTGGTACTGATGTTGCAAGTCATAAAATAGGTTTTAGGGTCAAATTTAAACCAAATCAGGTTAAAATTTAGACTTTTAAGAGATCAAGAAGTCAAAACCGGGGATCGGTTTACATGGGGGCTATATCTGTTTATAGACCAACTTGGATCATACTTAGCATATATGTTGGAAGTCATAACACTAGTCTTTGTTCCAAATTTCAGCTTAATCTGATGAAAATTTTGGGCTTCTAGGGGCTCAAGAAGTCAAAACTGGGGATCGGTTTATATGGGGGCTATATATGTTTATAGACCAATTCGAAATCATAACACTAGTGTTTGTTCCAAATTTCAACCAAATCTGATAAAAATTGAGGATTCTAAGAGCTCACGAAATTAAATCCGGAGATCGGTTTATATGGAGGCTATATCTGTTTATAAACCGATTCGAATCATACTTAGCATGGATGTTGGAATTCATAACACAAGTCTATGTTCGAAAGCTCAGTCATATCAGATGAAACGCGAGGTTTGTTTGGGCTCGAGAAGTCAAATTGGGGGATCGGTTTATATGGGAGATATAACCAAATCTGAACCGATATGGGCCATTTGACCCAACTATATCAATAAGAAGTATCTATGCGAAATTTCAAGAGGTTAAGTTTACGCGTTCGACCGCTATCATGATTTCGACAGACCGACGGACGGACATGGCTAAATCAACTCAGAATGTTGAGACGATCCAGAATATATATGATTTTGGGGTCGCTGATCAATATCTCTATGTGTAACAAACTGAATGACAAGATTAGTGTACCCTCAACCGATGATGGTGGGTATACAAATTATTCATCTTAAGACGCTCCTATTTGTGGGGAAACTTTGCG
Source organism: Stomoxys calcitrans (assembly GCF_963082655.1). Lineage (NCBI taxonomy): Eukaryota > Metazoa > Arthropoda > Insecta > Diptera > Muscidae > Stomoxys > Stomoxys calcitrans. The sequence continues at coordinate 157,850,444 of NC_081554.1, forward strand.
TCTTTAACTAAAGTTCACTGTTGTCTTGTCCCAAGGTCAATTTCCTAACTTTCAGCGATATTTTGACCTCCATTTTAGATTTTTGTTTTTAATAACAAGACGCAAAGTTAAGGTTTTATTAATCTACCATTTAAAATAAAAAATCCTTAATATGAAGGAAAAAAGTTTTCACCAAACGGGATGTATCCTTAGAAAGTTGGAAAATTTATCATCTTTAAATTAAGTTTGCTAACCTTTAGCTCGAACCGTTTAAATATTTTTTTCAGTGTTGGATAGGTGTAAACTAATTTGGTCATTCCATTTGTAGCACATCGAAATATTGATCTCTGCCAAAAAAGAGTATATATTCTTGATCGTCTGGACATGCCAAGTCGGTTGATCCATGTCCGTCCGTGTCGAAAGCGCGCTATCAATTCAAGGGGTAAAACTAGGCGCTTGGAGCTATGTACTTCCCATTAGTGTAGGTCGATTTGGATTGTAAATGGACCACATCAGATAATGTTTTGATACAGCTGCTATATAAACCAATCTCGGATTTTGAGTTTTTGAGCCTCTAGAGGGCGCAATTCTTATCCGTTTGGGCTGAAGTTATAAACAAGGTATTGTGTTTTGATATCCAATAACTTTGTTAAGAATGATCCAAATCGATTCATAATCTGATATAGCTGCCATATATTTGACTCCTTGAGCCTCTAGAATGCTCAATTGCCTGCCGATTTAGCAGAAATTTTGCACGTAAAGTTTTGCTACGGCTTCCAACAACCTTTCCAAATGTGGTCCAAATAGCTTTATAACCTAATACAGCTCGCACATAAAACGATCACCCGATTTGACTTCTTAAGCCCCTTGAGGCTTATTTAGACGAAATTTTAATCGTGATATTTTTGTTTTACCCACCGCAAAAAAATTAGGGTATTCTCATTTTGTCATTCCGCTTTCGTTTCGTTTCCGACCCTATAGAGCATACATATTTTCGTTGAAAGTCATAACGTTCGGTTTATTTGTGAGTTATATCTAAATCTGGAGGCCACCGTAGCGCAGAGGTTAGCATGTCCGCCTATGACGCCGAAAGCCTGGGTTCGAATCCTGGCGAGACCATCAGAAAGAAATTTTCAGCGGTGGTTTACCCCTCCTAATGCTGGCAACATTTGTGAGGTACTATGCCATGTAAAACTTCTCTCCAAAGAGCTGTCGCACTGCGGCACGCCGTTCGGACTCGGCTATAAAAAGGAGGCCCCTTATCATTGAGCTTAAATTTGAATCGGACTGCACTCATTGATATGTGAGAAGTTTATCCCTGTTCCTTAGTGGGGCAAATTTTTCATGGGCAAAATTTGCAATTTTTTATATCTAAATCTGAACCGAACAAAATTTCAAGCGGCTAGTTTTACGCGTTCGACCGCTATCGTGATTTCTACAGACGTACGGACGGACGGACATGGCTAGATCGACTCAGAATGTCGGCACGATCAAGAACATGTATTCTTTATTGGGTTCAAAACGAATATTTCAAGGTATTACAAACAGAATGACTCGATACAAGGTTTTAGGTCCATAGTTGACGCATGTATTGCTCGATTTCGCTGTTATTTGATACAGTGAGTTGTGTTAAGTCCTCAATATTCTTGCTTAATTTGATCTACGTCGATCCAGATTTAGATATAGCTGCCATATATACCGATCTCTCGATTTAAAATCTTGGATCCATAAAATTCGCATTTGTTGTCTGATTTTGTACAAATTTGGGACAGTGAGTTATGTAAAATCCTTATTTGATTTGACCAAGATCGGTTCAGATTTGAAATAGCTGCCATACAGACCGATCTCTTGATTTAAGGTCTTGGTTCCATAATAGGCGCATTTATTGTTAAATTTCGTATACATTTGGTACAGCGAGTTGTGTTAGGCCCTTCGACATCCGTACCGATTATAGTCAAGATCGGGTTATATGTGGATATAGCTATCATATATACCGTTCTATAAATTTATGTTCTTCAAACCATAACAGCTGATATTTGGCTCTTCGACATTCGAGTTCAATATGTTTCAGATCAGTCTATGTTTGAATAAAGCTGTCACATACATATGCCGATCGCGAAATTTAAGTTCTAAGGCCCATAAAAATTTAATTTTTTAACCAAAGAATTTGGTACAATAAGTTGTGATAGACTCTTTTATAGCCATTCTGAATAAGGTGAAGATCAGACTGTATTTACATATGGCTGCTATGGTTCCATAGATGATGAATTTTTCTCTGTATTATGACGAAAGGTTGTTAATATATATTGGGTTGCCCAAAAAGTAATTGCGGATTTTTTAAAAGAAAGTAAATGCATTTTTAATAAAACTTAGAATGAACTTTAATCAAATATACTTTTTTACACTTTTTTTCTAAAGCAAGCTAAAAGTAACAGCTGATAACTGACACAAGAAAGAATGCAATTACAGAGTCACAAGCTGTGAAAAAATTTTTCAACGCCGACTATATGAAAAATCCGCAATTACTTCTTTCTTCTGTCAGTTATCAGCTGTTACTTTTAGCTTGCTTTAGAAAAAAGTGTAAAAAAAATATATTTGATTAAAGTTCATTCTAAGATCTATTAAAAATGCATTTACTTTCTTTTAAAAAATCCGCAATTACTATTTGGGCAACCCAAAAATATCGCCAATCCGTTTGCAACACCTCGAAATATTGATCTAAGACCCTATAAAGTGCATATATTCTTGATCTTCTCGACATTTAAAGTTGATCACGTCATGGCCGTACGTCTGTCCGTCCGGCCGTCTGTCAAAAGCTAGCTTACTTTCGAAGGAATCAAGATAGCCGCTTGACATTTTTCCGAATACTTCTTACCTATTTAAGTCTGTTGGGATTATAAATGGGCCACATCAGCTCATGTTTAGATATAGTTCCCAGAAACACCGTTTTGCTGATTAAGTTTCTAGAGCCTCTAGATGTCGCAATTATTATCCGATTTGTCTGAAATTTTGCAAGTAATGTTTTGTTAGGACTTTTAATAATCCTGCCAGTTATGGTCCAAATAGATTTTTTCCTGATATAGCTGTTATATAAACCGATCTCCCGATTATACTTCTTGAGGTTCTTTGTGGCGCAATTTGTATTCCATTCGGATGAAATTTTTACAGTGACTTTTTCTATGGTTTCCAATATGCATGTCATGTATGGCCTGCATCTGTCTTAAGCCTGATATAGCTCCCATATAAACCGAACTTTCGGTTGCATTTCTTGAGCCCCTAGATGGCGCAGTTATTACCTGATTTGGCTGCAATGTTGTACAACAACTTCAAATATGACCTTCAAAAAACGAATCAAATTTGATCAAAATTTATTTATTACCTGATATAGCTCACATATGAACCGATCTCCCGATTTATTTCATGAGCACCTATAGGGCGCAATTCTTATCCAATTCGACTGAAATTTTGCACTATGGTCCCCAACATCCAAACCAAGTATGAACCAAATCGGTAGATAACCTGATATACTTCCAATAGCATAGCAATTCTTATCTATTATCTGTTGTTTGCTTATAAAGAGATACCGGGCAAAAAACTTGAAAAATGCGATCCATAATTATCCATAACTTAGAGTTTTTTTTTACTTTCAGTTTATTATAACTTAAATTTACTGAAATTTGGAATTTAAAATTCCAAGCCGGCAACCCTAGCATAGGTATGAAATTATCATCATCATAACAGAGTCATCATAAGATGACAATTGTTTTGGACGTGATCTCATCAGTTAATTGAAACTGTGATTTTTCAGTGGTGATGTCGGGAGTCCATCAAACGTGTCTTAAAACTAATGTCATATATGCGCCAATGACAATAATGTATTCCGGGGAAGGCGTATGGGATAAGGCAATAACAGGTTATCATAAGTTTATGAAAATCCTAAGTAAAGGAGAGAAATCTGGTAAGAAATATTTTGCATAGCACTTAAATTTTGAATTATTTATAAATTACTAGCCAAACCGGGCCCGCTCCGCTGCGCCTTCTTTAACTCTCTAATATCTTTTTTGGGTGGGGACACTTAGTCCTGAATGTGGATATCGAATTCGTGCCATTGTTGCCTATGACGCTGAACGGGTTCGTATCTTGGCGGGAACATCGGACAATGCGGTGTTTATCCCTTCTTAATGTTGGCAACATTTGCGAGGTACAATGCCATGCATGGTCATTCAAAAATTTTTCCCCAAAGAGGTGTCGCACTGCGGGACGCCGTTTGGACTCGGCTATAAAAAAAGGTCCCTTATCATTGAGTTTAAACTTCAATTGGAAAGCACTCACCTGGTGGTAATGTTCTTCCCTAGGGTAATGTTCTCATTCGTGGAGGGATGGCATTCAGACATTTCGACTCAAATATGGATATCAAATTCGTGCTGCACTTCCAAATCCCTCTAATTTGACCCCGTTAATATGAACCGTTTGTAGGGTGTTTTAGGATTGGGCTTGCCACCTGCACTTTGCATTGAAAATAGATATCAACTCCGTTCTTTATTCCCAACGGAATTGAAGTGCAGTTTAGGGGGTGCTTTAGGGAGTACCCCAAAACACCTGGCTCCAAAATTGGATATCAAATTCGTTTTTTACTGTCAAATAACTTTCATTTGAGTCCCATATTGTCATAATGGGTCAAATAATCCATTTGACGTATCTTTAGGAGGAAAAGCGTAAATGTCACATTTTTAATTGACTCCCAAATACCTTTCATTTGAGTCCCATATAGCCATGGTCGGCTATTATGCCCATTTGGGGGTATTTGGGGGTGGGCGATTTCCCATTATTTGGACCTAATGTTTTATGCCATATTTGTAATCTACTGCCTAATGCTTTTTATTTGAGTCCCATATTGACATGAACTTCGGATATATCTGTTTAGTTGATTTTTGGGTTGGGAGGGCCCTCAGGATACTTGAGCCCAAATTTTAATACCATTTTAATTTTCTGGTCTCCAATACCTTTCATTTGATACCCATATTGTGCCCATCGGACCACTTTCGGATATAAGTGGCATTTCTGGGTAAGGAGGAGGGCCCGACTCCTACCGATATTTAAAAATTATATAGCCCCTTCCAGACAAACGTACACATTCTATGAAAATTTTAAGAAATTCGGTTCAGCCAAGTATCATATAGCCATAATGGATTTGATGGCGTTTGCGAGGGGAGGGGTGACCTATACTATACTTCGATTTCATTTTGTATGCCATTTTCTCTTCAGTGCCTTTCATTTGATACTTGTATTGTCCCGATCGGTCCCCTTTTGATTTTGGATTGTCTTTGGCATAAGGGGGAGGGTTCGTCCCCCTTCCGATATCGAAAAATTATATAGCCGATGTTTCCCTCCAGACTAACCTACACAATATGCGAAAATTTCGAGAAAATCGGTTCTGCCGTTTTTCAGTCTATACGGAACAAACAAACCGAGTCCTATATATCCGTGATTAGTTAATGCGCCCTTTTTGGGCGTTTTAGGGCGAAGGAGGGCTGACCAAGCACGCTTACTTTTGAAGGAGTAAAGCTAGCAGTTTGAAATTTTACACAAATACTTCTTATAAGTGTAGGTCGATTGGGATTGTAAATGGACTATATCGGTTTACGTTTTGATATAACTGCCATATAAACCGATCTGGGGTCTTGACTTCTTGAGCCACTATGTGACGCAATTCTTATCCGATTTGGCGGAAATGTAGCATAAGATGTTTTGTAATGATTTTCAACGGATGTGCTTAGTTTGCTTGAAATCGGTCCATAATCTGTTATTGCTATCATATTGGGTTGCCCAAAAAGTAATTGCGGATTTTTTAAAAGAAAGTAAATGCATTTTTAATAAAACATAGAATGAACTTTAATCAAATATACTTTTTTACACTTTTTTCTAAAGCAAGCTAAAAGTAACAGTTGATAACTGACAGAAGAAAGAATGCAATTACAGAGTCACAAGCTGTGAAAAAATTTGTCAACGCCGACTATATGAAAAATCCGCAATTACTTTTTGGGCAACCCAATATACCGACCTGGGGATCTTGACTTCTTGAGCCTCTACAGAGATCAATTCCTATCCGATTTGGCTGAAATATATCATGACGTGTTTTGTTATGACTTCCAACAACTGTATTAAGAATGGTTCAAATCGGTTCATAACCTGATATAGCTGCCATATAAACCGATCTTGGGACTCGACTTCTTGAGCCTCTATAGGGCGCAATTCTCATCCAATTTGGCTGAAATTTAGCGGAAGGTGTTTTGTAATCATTTCCAACAACTGTGATTTAAATCGGTTTATAACCTGATAAATGATGTCAAAATTTGAACACATTTCGAACCGAACACTGATTTTGGTAATAAAATTCAATGATTTGCAAGCGTTGCTCGTTAGTAAGTCTATTCATGATGAAATGTCAAAGCATACTGAGCATCTTTCTCTTTGACACCATGTCTGAAATCCCACGTGATCTGTCAAATACTAATGCATGAAAATCCTAACCTCAAAAAAATCACCCTTTATAACTGTCATATAAACTGATCTGAGGTCTTGACTTCTTGAGCTTCTAGATGGCGTAATTATTATGCAATTTATCTGAAAATTTTTTACAACGGCTTCTTCTATGACCTTCAACATGCGTGTCAAATATGGTCTTAATCGGTCTATAGTCTTTTATAGCTCCAAAAATAAACCGATCTCCCTATTTATCTTCTTGAGCCCCTTAAGCGCGCATTTCTTATTCGAATTGGCTGAAACTTTTCATAATGACATCTCTTATGGCCATTAGCATTCAATTCAATTATGGTCCGAATCGGAACATATTTTGATATAGCTCCAATAGCAAAGCTATTTGTTTTTCCCTTGTTTGCGTAAAAAGTGATAACGGGAAAAAAATTTTACTAATGCGATCCGTGGAGGGTATATAAGATTCGGCCGGTCGAACTTATAACTATTTGGGAAGTAGTGATTAAGATATGGTTGCAATAGCCCCACTGTCCCTTAATGTAGTGTTAGTGGGCAAATTTGCATTGCAATTAATAAAATAATGGTCTGCTTAATAGAAACACAGTAAACTCACTCGAACAAAAGCTTTAATAAAGAATTTAAAATTTTTTTGACAAATTAAAACAAATATTGGTTTTGACTTGACTATTAGTGCAGGCTGTTCATTTGAATTGATTTACAATTTTTGATCACGTTTCGACGATTATCACATCGACTTCCGCATAAACAAACGGTCAGTCACATTGCAAATATTTATCAAACATAAAAATTATTTTAAAATAAATTGTTTATTTTTGAGTAATTTTTGCAGGTTCTAAGCAAATTATTTGATTTTTAGATTTATGACAGCGGTACGCTTTTAATTTGATGTTTGTTTGACTTCCAGCTAAGACGAGAAGCAGCTTTTTCAAGTCATTCCCTCATGATGATGGGTTATAGTGTGTTGTGTGGTTAGGCGACAAGTACGATCAGCACTAATGCTCATTTCCGTGATGAGTATTGTGCTAACAATTGTTTGTGCTTAAACGATAACCAGCGTCGATGGTTAAAGTGAATTTATTTTACGAGGATTAAATCGATCATATTGTAGAAACTCTAAATTTAAAGAGATTCTTCATTATTGAAGATATATAATTAAACTCAGAATATGTTTCTAATAATTTAAGTGATATGGTTCCAAATACCAAAGAAAACTGTAATAATTGGAGTTTAGGCGGCCTTCGAGTCGCAGAGTTTAGTCAGAAAGGTAAGAATGTGCTAAGTTCGGCGGGGCCGAATCTTATATACCCTCTCCCATTGATCTCGTATGTTAAAATCTTTGCATAGTTTCTCCTTATAGTCAGAAACTAAAAGCGCGTTAACTTCTGTCGGGCCGAATCTTAGACACCGTCCACCATGAATCGCGGGCAAAATATTCTTTCAATGACTATTTTAAATATACAGGACGTATAGCAAGTTATAGACCGATTTTGACCGTACTTTTCATAGCCGTTATAAGTAATAAACAAGTAAAAGCGCATTAAGTTCGGCAGGGCCGAATCTTATATACCCTCCATCATGGAATGCGTTTTACAATAAATTTGAATGACTTTTTATACCATGCACCACCACTGTGGTAAAGGGTATTATAGATTTGTGCATTTGTTTGCAACGCTAAGAAAGAGAAGAGCTAGACCATTGATAAGTATACCGATCGACTCAGAATCACTTTCTGATTCGATTTAGCCATGTCCATCTGTCCGTCTGTGAGTCCATGAAAACTTGTAATCAAAGTGCAGGTTGTATTTGTTGTCCAATTGTCACGAAATTTTGCACATGTCACTTTTTTGGCCTAAGAACAAACGCTATTGATTTTGAAAAAAATCGGTTTAGACTTAGATATATCTACCATATAATATATATGGCTGTAGAAGCCACAATTTTCGTCCGATCTTCCCAGAAATTGGCATGAGGTGCTTTATTTGACGTCTTCATATTTGTGCAAAATTTCATAAAAATCGGTTTAGATTTAGATATAGCTACCATATATATCGTTCATACGAGATGGTCTTTTAAGGCTGTAGAATCCACAATTTTCGCCCGATTTTAAATGAGACGTTTAAATTGACGTTCCAATGCAAATTGCAAATTTTGCCCATGAACATTCCACTAAGGAACAGGGCCAAACTTCTCACATATCAATGAGTGCAGTCCGATTCAAGTTTAAGCTCAATGACAAGGGGTCTCCTTTCTATAGCCGAGTCCGAACGGCGGTGCGACACCTCTTTGGAGAGAAGTTTTACATGGCATAGTACCTCACAAATGTCGCCAGCATTAGGAGGGGAAAACCACCGGCGAACAATTTTTTTTTTTTCTGATGGTCTCGCCAGGATTCGAATCCAGGCGTTCAGCGTCATAGGCGGACATGCTAACCTCTGCGCTACGGTGGCCTCCAATTGACCAATATACGTGCGCAAAATTTCATTAAAATCAGTCCTAATTTAGATATAGCTCCAATGTGTGTATTTCATCCGATATGGACTTTTATGGCAGTAAAAACCACAAATTTGGTCACATCTTAATGACACATACTGGGACGTCAATCTCTATTTGACGCTCCAGTATGTGTCATTAAAATTGACACAGGTTTCGATATATTGTAACTCTCATATCTTTCATCCGATATTGTCTTTTAAAGATGTGGAAATTCAAATCTTTTGTCCTATGGTAGGGAAATCTTACAAGGTTCTAAATTGCTATTTCAATTGGTATCCAAATTAAAGTCTGGCTAGATTTCGAGATAAGTTCTACATATAACAAGTACTACATGCACTAAGTGGTGTAGGGTATTATATAGTCGGCACCGCCCGACTTTTGCCTTTCCTTACTGGTTTAAAATGTTTAAGTGCTATATCAAGCTATCATTCGATAGGAGAAGAATAATTGCAGTCTCAAGAGGCTCAAAAATTCAAATTGGGAAATCGGTTTATATGGCAGCTATATCAGGTTAAAGATCAATTTGACCATACGGACATTTTTTCATTTCGCTCCTCAAAGACATATATCCGTAGCGAGGGCTTTGCTAAGCTTATAAGCAGACCGAGAAAGTGAAACATGAGTGTGCACCAGCATCGCAATCGGGCGAAAGTGCAAGATGCTCGAAGGGATCGAACTGACATTAAAGATCTCACAAAGAGCATAACACTGCTAATATGCTGAAGAAGAAAAAGAGCTCTCCGCTTTCAAGTACTCTGGGAAAACCAAGCCAGCTTTCCTGCAATGGTGACTCCTGCGGAGGTAGACAAAGTCGGAACAGGAACGAAGGAAGCGCGCTCGGCCCCTGAGTCTTCATGGAGGACTGTGACTTCCAAACTGAGGCCACAGCCATCACGGAGGGGGATGATGGTCGCTGAGAATGGTAAGGAGGGCGGCTCCTTACGCCAGAGTGGCAAGGAAGCACAACATAGATGAGCAGACTTATGCAGTTATCAATATCGGCCGTGCTTCCGGTAAGATTTCACCATATCATCGGTCCCAAGTGGATGATGTGATTAATGAGCGGTTTTTCGAATATGTGTAAAACTCTGCAGAGGGTCAACCCATAAAAATGATGAGCTGCGAGTATAGAGGAGATATTTTTATGCTGCGTTTTGCGTCGGTGGAATATATTGATACCGTCAAAAAGCTCGTCGGAAGTATCCAAGCCCCTTGGGAGGGCTTGGTGAAAAAATGGACATCCACCATCTCATAAAGGCGACGCTCTTCATCAAAGGATGGGGCAGTAAACTAGCGACGGAACGCTTGTTGGGATTCTTGGGCGAGCAAAACCAAGGTTCGGTCGCAGAGAAATGGCAGGTGTTCCACAGGCAGGAAATGGAGGAAGGAACTTTCCTTGTGGTTGGGAGAAAAGGCTGTCTTTTTCAAGATTGGGAAGACTAGGATAGGCAGAAATTCTCATTTTGAGACATAAGGCTGTGCAGTGGCAGGTGACTCAACTGCACCCAACAAACAGGGGACTGACAACGAGACAATCATGGCCTCTCTCAATATTGGAAAGACTAGGATAAGCAAAGATCCTAATACTAAAATATCAGGCAATGAAGTGGCGAGAGACCAAACACAGCCTAAAACAAGTAAAAGCGTGTTAAGTTCGGCCGGGCCGAATCTTATGTACCCTCCACCATGGGTCGCAATTGTCGAGTTCTTTTTCCGGCATTTCTTCTTAGGCAAAAAAGGAAAAAAAAAAAGATTTGCTCTGCTATTAGAGCGACATCAAGATATGGTCCGGTTTGGATCACAATTAAATTATATGTGTAAAATGTCAGCCAATTCGAATAAGAATTGAGCCCTTTGGGGTCTCTAGAAGTAAAATATAGAGATCGATTTATATGGGAGCTATATCAGACTATAGACCGATTCAGAACATAATAATAAACACGTATGTTGATGGTCATGAGAGGATCCGTCGTACAAAATTCCAGGCAAATCGGATAATAATTGCGCCCTCTAGAGGCTCAAGAAGTCAAGACCCAAAATCGGTTTATATGGCAGCTATATCAGGTTATAGACGGATTCGAGCCATACTTGGCACAGTTGTTGGATATCATAACAAAACACGTCGTGCAAAATTTCATCCCAATCGGATAAGAATTGCGCCCTCTAGAGGCTCAAGAAGTCAAGATTCAAGATCGGTTTATATGGAGCTATATCATAACATGGACCGATATGGCCCATTTACAATTCCAACCGACCTACACTAATAAAAAGTATTTGTGCAAAATTTCAAGCGGCCAGCTTTACTCCTTCAAAAGTTAGCGTGCTTTCGACAGCCAGCGAATGGACCGACGGACGGACATGGCTAGATCGACATAAAATGTCACGACCATCAAGAATATATATACTTTATGGGGTCTCAGACGAATATTTCGAGTAGTTACAAACAGAATGACGAAATTAGTATACCCCCATCCTATGGCGGAGGGTATAAAAAAATTCTGTGCAAAGTTTAAGCTCAATATCTCTATTTTTAAAGACTGTAGCGTGATTTCAACAGACAGACGGACGAACGGACATGGCTAGATCGTCTTAGATTCGGGCCCGCTCCGCTGCGCCTTCTTTTATTTTTTATGAAGCAAAATTTTCCTTGGAATATTTATTTTCGACAATTAAAGATCTTTTTGTGAAATACCATGCTACGAAAATAGTATATCGCTTGACTAACAGTTTAACAATATAAGTACGAATTTAAGTTTGGATGTTATTTGAGCCCCATATTGCTATGGTCACTAAAAAATTGCTGTTTGTGGGGTATTTTGGGTATCATTTCTGGCTCTACCCACAATACCTTTCATTTAAGCTCCCCATTGACATGGTCGGTAAATATGACCGATTTAGGCGTGTTTCGTGGATTGTAGTGGTCCCCCAAACACTAAGCCCTGAAAATATATCAGCAACGTGCTCTATTCTCATATATCTATATATCATTTATTTGAACCCCATATTGCCATTGGCCTCAAAATTGGATATCAAATTCGTTTTCTAATCTCATTTAAACTCCTTACTGCAAAACTCAGCAAATATATCCGGTTTGGGTATGGGCTTTAAAAATTATTAATATTTAGTTCCACTCAAGACCCAAATTATATTGGTGAGCAAATACGTCCTATTTGGGAGTTGTTATGGCGGTGGGACGTTCCCTAGACAGTTGGTTTCAGATACGTGGTCTACTCCCAAGTACCTTTAATTTGGGCCATATTTCAATAGTCGGCAAATATGACTGGCTTGGAAGGTGTTTTTTTTTTTTTTTTTTTTTTTTTGGGGGGGGGGGGGGTGTTTTGGCCTTGAAAATATATATAGGATTAGAGTTCTACTCAAAAAAAAAAAATTTTTCTAAATATGTGTTTGGTGGGTTTTAGGGTGGGACAGCCCCCCTAGGTACCCCATCCGAAATTTGGATACCAATGTTTTATTTTTAGGGTACTATATGAAAGCACACAAAATTTCGCTTAAATCGCACCACTCATCTCCGAGATTTGGCGTTTCTGAAAATAAGGGTAAGGGGGAGGGTCCGCCCCGCCTTCAGATATCAAAAAATTTAGTACCTCATTTTCTCCACGGGGTCATTATGCACCACCTGTGAATTTCAAGAAAATCGGTTCAGCCGTTTCTGAGTCTATAAGGAACACACATACATACAAACAAACAAACCTACAAACAAACACAAATTGATTTTTATACCCACCACCGAAGGATGGGGGTATATTCATTTTGTCATTCCGTTTGCAACACATCGAAATATCCATTTCCGACCCTATAAAGTATATATATTCTTGATCAGCGTAAAAATCTGAGACGATCTAGACATGTCCATCCATCTGTCCGTCTGTCTGTTGAAATCACGCTACAGTCTTTAAAAATAGAGATATTGAGCTGAAATTTTGCACGGATTCTTCTTTTGTCCATAAGCAGGTTAAGTTCGAAGATAGGCTATATCGGACTATATCTTGATATAGCCCCCAAATAGACCGATCCGCCGATTTAGGGTCTTAGGCCCATAAAAGCCACATTTATTATCCGATTTTGCTGAAATTTTTGATAGTGAGTTGTCTTAGATCCTTCGAAATCCTTCGTTAATTTGGCCCAGATCGGTCCAAATTTTGATATAGCTGCCATATAGACCGATCCTCCGATTTAGGGTCTTAGGCCCATAAAAGCCACATTTATTATCCGATTTTGCTGAAATTGGGAACAGTGAGTTACGTTGGGCCCTTCGACATCCTCCGTCATTTTGGCACGGATCGGTCCAAATTTGGATATAGCTGCCATATAGACCGATCCTCCGGTTAAGGGTCTTAGGCCCACAAAAGCCACATTTATTATCCAATTTTGATGAAATTCGGGACAGTGAATTGTGTAAGGCCCAGCAACATCCTTCATTTATTTGGCTCAAATCGGTCCAGATTTGGATATAGCTGCCATATAGATCGATCCTCCGATTTATGGTGTAAGGCCCATAAAAGCCACATTCATTATCCGATTTTGCTGAAATTTGGGACAGTGAGTTGTGTTAGGCCATTTGACATATTTCTTTAATTTGGTCCAGATCGGTTCAGATTAAGATATGGCTGCCATATAGACCGATTTCTTGATTTATGGTTTTGGGCCCATAAAATGCTCATTTATTGTCTGATGTCGCCGAAATTTGGAACAGTGAGTTAAGTTGAGCCCCTTGACATACTTCTGCAATATCGCACAGATCGGTCCAGATATAGAACAATCTCTCGGTTTTAGGTTTTGGGGTACTAAAAGGGTATTTATTGTCCGATGTCGCTGAAATTTCATACAGTGAATTGTGTTAGGCTCTTCGACATCCTTCTCCAATTTGGCCCAGGTCGGTCTAGATTTGGATGTAGCTGCCATATAGACCGATCCTTCGATTTAAGGTTTTGGGTCCATAAAAGGTGCATTTATTTTCCGAAGTCGCCGAAATTTGGGACAGTGAGTTAGGTTAAGCCCTTCGACATTCTTCTTCAATTTGGCTTAGATCGGTCCAGATTTGGATATAGCTGCCAATATTGACTGATCTCTCAATTTAGATTTCGCCGAAATTTGGGACAGTGAATTGTGTTAGGCTTTTCGACATCCGTGTCGTATATGGTTCCGATCGGTTTATTTTTAGATATAGCAACATAAAATACCAATATTTTTTTATACTTAATCGAACAATCACTTGTACTTATACGTATTTGGTCCAAATCGGAACATGTTTCGATATTGATGCTATGGGGCAAAAAGTTTGCCTTTTTCACCAGATTTCACATCACAATCCCATGGCAGCCGGTTTTACGTACCGGATTGACCCGATGGGATTCTCCATCGGCAAGGGCTGCCGCCTCAGTGTACAACACACTGCTACAACAACAACCAGATTTTTACGAAAGGTGATTTACATATATACCCGAGGTGGTGGGTATCCAAAGTTCGGCCCGGCCGAGCTTAACGTCTTTTTACTTGTTATATATAAGAAGAAGATAGGGTCGGAAATTGATATTTCGAAGTTTTGCAAACGGATTGACAAAATTAATATACCCCAAACCTTCGGTGCTGGTTATAAAACTAAAGATATGTTTTTTGCAAACTTGTTGTGTTTTCTTTGTTAGATTGACTAAGAAGACGCCATGGTATATCGATGGTGCAGGATATCCAAAGTTCGCTACGGCTAAGGTTTGCAATATCTCTGGTGCTCTCAAAAAAGTTAAGATTCTATGTCATACTGTTTAATTGTTCTGATTTTCTGCAAAGTTGCCTAGATGCGCGCGAATGCAGCATGCGGACCTTATTACACGTCATTAGCCAGTATGCTGATATTCCGTCGCATTCCAATGGAATTATGACTAAAATTAACATCTTGCTATAACAAAAATAAGAAGCGGCTACAGACATCCAACCCATGATACCACAATAATGACGCCCCAAGCAATATATTTTGTAGCTATTTGGAATTTTTTTTAGTATCTAAGCCGCTGCTATGCTTCTATCAAAATTGTCTGTAATTAATTTGTGTATTTCGCTTGAAACCATCTTTCGTAGTTCAAGTTCATGATCCATGGGTGACATTACTTTAAGCAAAGGCATAGTTGAAGGTTTACTGTTAATCTGACGATTATCATGGAGATCACATAGCTAAATTATTTACAAAAACTCTGTAAATGTTGCATTAAGAACGGCAGTAATCATTTGCATCTCTAGCTGAGTTTTAGTTGTTAGGAAAACTTGAACGAGTTAAGAACTTAGTATATTATAAAAATTGGAAGACGGAAGATTTAGAAGGAAAAGTACTAAACACACTGCGGCGATATATAAAAAGTGAGTGAACTCAAATATATTTCAAATATATTTTTTTAATAAAGAGAAAAAAAAAAGTAAAAAGGCTTTGAGTTCGGTCAGGTCGAACTTTGGATACCCAGGAATATATGTAAATCACCTTTTGTAAAAATCCGATGAAAAATGCATACCTTAGCAGCTATATCGAACTGTGTTCCGATTTGGACCAAATACCAATAAGTGGAAGTCCTTGCCCAAATGTGTATAACAAAATATTGGTCCTTTTTTAGTAGGTATATCTAAAAATAAACCGATCTGAAACATATACGACACGGATGTCGAAAAACCTAACATAAGTCAGTGAATCGGAATATAAATTTCAGTGAAATCGGAATATAAATGCGCCTTTTATGGGGCCAAGAATATTAATCGAGATATCGATCAACATTACATGGCAGCTATACCCCAATCTGGACATAAATTTCGGGGAATTCGGACAATAAATGGGCCTTTTATGTCCCCAAACCATTAAATCCAGAGACCGGTCTATATGGCAGCTATATCCAAATCTGGGCCGATCTTTGCCAAATTGAAGAAGGACGCCGAAGAGCCTAATACAAAATCGGACAATAAATGAGGCATTTATGGCCTCAAATCATAAAACCGAGAGATCTGTCTATATGGCAGCTATATCCAAATCTGGACCGATCTGTGCCATATTGCAGAAGTATGACGAAGGGCTTAACCTAACTCACTGTTGTAAATTTTGACATCGGACAATAAATGCGCCTTTTATAGGCCCAAAATCTTAAATCGAGAGATTGGTTTATATGACAGCTATATCCAAATCTGAACTGATCAGCGCCAAATTAAAAAAAGATGTCGAGAATACTAATGCAACTCACTGTCCCAAATTTCACCAAAATCGGATAGTAAATTTGGCTTTTTGGGCGTAAGATCCTAAATCGGAGGATCGGTCTATATGGCAGCTATATCCGAATCTGGACCGATCTGAGCCAAATTTACGAAGAATTTCGAACGGCTTAAGACAACTCACTGTCCCAAATTTCAGCAAAAGCGGATAATAAATGTGGCTTTTATGGGCCTAAGACCCAAAATCGGTGGATCGGTCTAAGAATTGCGCCCTCTAGTGGCTCAAGAAATCAAGACCTAAGATCGGATTATATGGCAGCTATACCAGGTTATGGACCTATTTAAACCATACTTGGCACAGTTGTTGGACATCATAACAAAACACGCCTTGCTAAATTTTATTCTAATCGGATAAGAATTGCGCCCTCTAGAGGCTCAAGAAGTCAAGATTCAAGATCGGTTTATATGGCAGCTATATCAGGTTATAGGCCGATTTGAACCTAACTTAGCGCAGTTTTTGGAAGTCATAGCGAAACACGTCGTGCAAAATTTAATTTCAATCGGATAAGAATTGTGCCCTCTGGTGGCTGATCGGTTTATACGGGACCTATATCAGGTTATGGACCGATTTTAACCATACTCGGCGCAGTTGTTGGATATCATAACAAAACACTTCGTGCAAAAATTTCATTTCAATCGGATAAGAATTGCGCCCTCTGGAACCTCAAGAAGTCAAGACCCAAGATCGGTTTATATGGAAGCTATATCAGGTTATAGACCGTATTAAACCGTGCTTGGCACAGTTGTTGGATATCATAACAAAATACTTCGTGCAAGATTTTATTCAAATCGGATAAGAATGGCGCCCTCTAATGGCTCAAGAAGTCAAGACCCAAGATCGGTTTTTATGGCAGCTATATCAAAACATGGACCGATATGGCCCATTTACAATCCCAACGATCTATACTAATAAGAGGTATTTGTCCAAAATTTCAAGCGGCTAGCTTTACTCCTTCGAATGTTAGCGTGCTTTCGACAGACAGACGGACGGACAGGCGGACGGACGGACAGACGGACGGACGGACGGATTGACATACGGACGCACATGGCTAGTTCGACTTAAAATGTCATGACGATCGAGAATATATTGGGTTGCCCAAAAAGTAATTGCGGATTTTTTAAAAGAAAGTAAATGCATTTTTAATAAAACTTAGAATGAACTTTAATGAAATATACTTTTTTTACACTTTTTTTCTAAAGCAAGCTAAAAGTAACAGCTGATAACTTACAGAAGAAAGAATGCAATTACAGAGTCACAAGCTGTGAAAAAAATTGTCAACGCCGACTATATGAAAAATCCGCAATTACTTTTTGGGCAACCCAATATGTACTTTATGGCTTCTCAGACGAATATTTCGAGTAGTTACAAACAGAATGACGAAATTAGTATACCCCCATCCTATGGTGGAGGGTATAAAAATCTTCAGCGGTAGTTATCCCCTCCCAGTGCTGGCGACATTTGTGAATTCTATACCATGTTAAAATTTCTCCACAAAGAGGTGTTGCACTACGTCGCGCCTTTCAGACTCCGCTATAAAAAGGAGGCCCCTTTTCATGGAGCTTAAAATTTGAATCGGGCAGCACTCAGTGATATGAAGAGAAGTATGCCCCAGTTTCTAAATGCAAAGTTCATTGGCAAATTAGCATTTGCAAGTTTTGTGAATAGGGCCGTTATTGTATATGGCTATTATAAATTAAGACCTAATGTATTTAATCTAATTTTCATTTCAGAAAACCTTTGCTTGAAGTCATATTTGCCACCACATCAAAGATGAAATCTAGTGCCATCCTTACTCAAGCCTTGCTACTGCTGCTTTTTTGCTCCATCTGTAAGGGAGGATTTAAGAATAGGAACCTCGATTACCTCTTGACAAAATCTGGGATTCGTAAGGCCGACTTCAACTTGAGGGCTGCTAATGATGGCAACATTCTGGTCACCAATTGGGATGATGGGGCTCGAAAATTGATTGTGCTGGCACGAAGGGCCTTTCTCAAATACTCTGACCACAAATGGCAACATTTGTATATTAACAATTGGAAGAGGGGTAAAATACAAAGGTCTCGTTTAGCTAGAGAATTTCCTTGCTCATTGAATGGTACCAAATCTGCTGAAATTCCCACGAATGTTAACTCTCTAAGACCAGGAGATATTGATGTAATAGCAGCTATAGGTGATTCCCTATCGGCAGGCAATGGCATGCTCTCTAAGACCTTTATTAACTTGCTGGCTGAATTTCGTGGCATGGCCTTTTCGGGTGGTGGCATGGCCGATTGGAGAAGCACCTTAACTTTACCAAATATCTTGAAAATGTTCAATCCCAACTTGTATGGCTTTGCTACGGCCAATGTTTTGGCAATAGATAGAGAGGCCCATTTCAATATCGCCGAGCCTATGATAATGTCACGTGATTTATTGTATCAAGTGCAGGTGTTCATACAACGCCTTAAGACAGATCCTCGAGTTGATATGAAAAGGCATTGGAAGCTATTGACCATCTTTGTGGGTAATTTGGATGTATGCTTTGAGCTTTGTCGCAACTCTGATTTATGGTCTAAACTAAGGCAACACGAAGTGGATTTGTTGGATGCCTTCACCTTGTTGCGAGATACCGTTCCCCGCCTAGTGGTGAATTTAATGCCTGCTCCCAATATGGTCACCACTTTGGGTCAAATGAGGAATGTGCCTTTGCCTTGTCAAGCCGTTCACAGCTTTGGTTGCCGCTGTGTCTTCAGTGAATCCTATAATGAAACTCATTTACGCCTGGCATCGGAGTATTTTACTCGTTGGCAGGCAATTGATGAATACGTGGCAGGTTTGCCTGCCTTTCAGACGGACGATTTTGCAATTCTCTACCAACCGTTGACCGCAAATGCTATTTTGCCCAGAATGGGGAATGGTGATATTGATTTGAGATTTTTTTCCAGCGATTGTTTTCACTTTAGCCAATTGGGTCATGCTGCTATGGCCAATGGCCTGTGGAATAATATGCTTCAAGCACCTGGACAAAAGGAGTCCGTCATCAGAGAACCATTTGATTGGTTTGTGTGTCCTACGGCGGAGAGACCCTTTATAGCAACATTAAAAAATAGTATTACATATTAAATAGTGAAAATAAAATAGTTTTTTACCTATTTAAATTGTTTTGATATTTGTTAGAGCCCCCTCTAATGACGAGGGTGCACTAATCTCTTAGTGAACGTGTTTATACTCAGGTATGGTAGATGAGTGTTGGATGTATTCATTAGGAGTAATGCTTGCAGAATTTAAATGTACTGCTTTAGAGGTATAATACCAGGTTTACTTAGCACATCCCCAAAATCGAACAAACTATCAGAATCGTTCAAATTTCCAAAATTCTATGACTTTCGAACTTAGTTGCCCAAAAAGTAATTGCGGATTTTTCATATAGTCGGCGTTGACAAATTTTTTCACAGCTTGTGACTCTGTAATTGCATTCTTTCTCCTGTCAGTTATCACGTGTTACTTTTAGTTTGCTTTAGAAAAAAAGTTTTAAAAAAAGTATATTTGATTAAAGTTCATTCTAAGTTTATTAAAAATGCATTTACTTTCTTTTAAAAAATCCGCAATTACTTTTTGGGCAACCCAATATAAAATTTATACTCTACACAAAAATCACTAATGTGACATTAAGTAACGGAGTGAAGACTCCACGTTAAGCATACCGGTCAACTCAGTATAACTTCCTGATTCAATTGATACCCTACATCACTACCGTGGTACGGGGTATTATAAGTTAGTGAATTAGTAACACCCTAAAAGAAAGAGAGATAGACCCATTGAAAAGTATACCGATCGACTCAGAATCACCTTCTGATTCGATTTAGCTATGTCCGTCTGTCTGTCTGTCTGTCTGTCATTCTGTCCATGTTAATTTGTGTACAAAGTACAGGTCGCAGTTTCCATCCGATCGTCTTCAAATTTGGAACAGGCATGTTTTTCAGTCTAGAGACGAAGCCTATTGAAATAAGAAAAAATCGGCTCAGATCTGGATATAGCTCCCATATATATGTTCGTCCGGTTTTCAGTAATAATGCAATAAAATGGTCATTTGTTAACCGATCCTCTCGAAATTTTGCAGAAGGATTTTTTAGCGATTGCCGACATAATTGGTGAATTCGATGGAAATCGGTTCAGATTTAGATATAGCTCTCATATATATTTGGTTGCCCAAAAAGTAATTGTGGATTTTTTAAAAGAAAGTAAATGCATCTTTAATAGAACTTAGAATGAACTTTAATCAAATATACATTTTTACACTTTTTTTCTAAAGCAAGCTAAAAGTAACAGCTGATAACTGACAGAAGAAAGAATGCAATTACAGAGTCACAAGGTGTAAAAAATTTGTCAACGCCGACTATATGAAAAATCCGCAATTACTTTTTGGGCAACCCAATATATATGTCCCGATTTTCTCTCCTAGAGCCACTGCAAGCACATTTATTGATCAATCTTGCCAAAATATTGCACAACGCTTTCCTCAATGACTACCACAATATATATAAAGAGTTTGGTCAAAATCGGTTCAAATTTAGATATAGCTCCCATATATATGTTCATCCGATGTGCAATAATATTGCAATATCGAAATTCGGCAGGAGGGATTTTCTCTTGACTCTCAATATTACTGGTGAATTTCATGGAAATCGGTTCAGATTTAGATATAGCTCTCTTATATATCGCCTGATTTTAACTTCTAGAGTCACTGCAAGCGCATTTATTGATACATCTTGTCAAAATTTTGCCAAACGCTTTCCTCGACGACTGACACAATATCTGAGGAGTTTGCTCGAAATCGGTTCAGATTAAAGTATAGCTCTCATATATATATGTTCGTCCGAGTGATCATGTGTGTTCCGATTCTGTCGAAATTTTGCAGGAAGGATTTTCTTATGAATCTCGAATTTCAAAGAAATCGGCACAGATTCAGAGAGGGCAATTGTAATCCGATTTGGCTGAAATTTGACGTGATGTGTTTGCTTGTGATTTCCAACAACTGTGCTAAGTATGGTTCCAATCGTGCCATAACCTGATATAGCTGTCATATAAACCGATCAGGTGTTTTGACTTCTTGTGCCGCTAGAGGGCGTAATTCCCATCCAATTTGGCTCAAATTTTGCACGACTTATTTCGTTATGACTTCCAATAACTGTGGCAAAATATGGTTTAAATCGGTCCATACCCTGATATAGGTGCCATTTAAACCGATCTTGATACTTGACTTCTTGAGTCAGTAGAGAGCGCAGGTCTTATCCTATTTGTTTGACATTTTTCAAGAAGTGTTTTGTTATGACTTCCAACAACTGTATCAAATTTGGTTTTAATTGATGTAACTCCAATATCATGGCAATTCTTTTCTTTTATCATAAGTTTGCCTAAAAAGAGATACCGGTAAAAGAACTCAACAAATCCGTTCCATGGTGAAGGGTATATAAGATTCGGCCTGTCCGAACTTAGCACGCTTTTACTTGTTTTTGTCACCACCTTGTGTGCTATTAGTGTTTCTGAATAAAGAAAACAAGTAAAAGCGTGCTAAGTTCGGCCGGGCCGAATCTTATATACCCTCTACCATGGGTCGCATTTGTCGAGTTCTTTACCAAGTATCTTCTTTTTGGGCCAACAAAGGATTAATGAAAATAATTGCTTTGCTATTGGAGCTATATCAACAAAACACGTCATGCAAAATTTAAGCCAAATCCGATAGGAATTGCGCCCTCTAAAGGCTCAAGAAGTCAAGACCCCAGATCGGTTTATATGACAGCTATACAGTGTTATGTACCGATTTCATCCATACTAAGCAATGTTGTCGGAAGTCATAACAAGACACCTCATGCAAAATTTCGGCAAAATCGGATAAGAATTGAGCCCTTATGTGGCTCAAGAATTCAAGATCCAAGATCGGTTTATATGACAGCTATATCAAAACATGAACCGATATGGCCCATATACAATTGCAACTGACCTACACTAAAAAGAAGTATTTGTGCAAAATTTCAAGGGGCTAGCTTTACTCCTTCGAAAGAAAGCGTGTTTTCGGCAGACAGACGGACGGGCATGTCTAAATCGAGTTAAAATGTCATGACGTTCAAGAATATATATCCTTTATGGGGTCTGACCGGAATTTTTCGAGGAGTTACAAACAGAATGATGAAATTAGTTTAACCCCATCCTGTGGTGGAGGGTATAAAAATCGTCCATAGAACAAAACATACGCAATACAAAGATGTAGGGTAGAAATTTGGTCTGGTCAAACCTAATTGCCATTTACTTTTATTTAATCTCAGAACTTATGTTATGCCTATGCTTTATTAGATGTAATTAAACATAATTGCCATTTTATGTTTCCAAGAACTTGAATCATAATCGGCAGCATCTTCCCAAAGCACTTAAACTACTAAGTGAGATGAATTTTTAGTTACCAAAATCATTTGAAGTGCTATAGTTGTGAAACATTTTAAGATTGCTAAAAAATATCGAGATAAAACTAAATATTAATATCTTACTCAAAAAAGGTTATACTGAAGCTACTAAGAACTAGGGTAGAAGTACTTCAATAAAAACCATTTTGTTTATCAACATAATATTCTCAATATACAAAATTTTTAGGAACAACTTTTTACACATCATGCTATGGTCAATAATCTTTACACTAAGTATTACCGCTATTAAAGCCCATCATCACAGGGACATTGATTATTTTATTCGAAAATCGGGCATACAGAAATCCACTTTCCGACTAAACGATGCTCACAATGGCCATTATCACTTTACTGATATAGATGACAATCGCGATCTATGGATATTCTGGCGACAAGTGATGCTGAAGCATATTACCCATGACAAAGCAAATCTATACAGAATGAGCCATGCGCATGGAAAAATGCAGACTCCGAAAAAATGGCAGGAGTTTCCATGCCCTTTAAATGGTACAAAATCCCAAGAAACCCCATCCCATATCCAAAAATTAAGACCTGGTGATATTGATGTGGTAGCGGCCATAGGTGATTCTCTTACAGCAGGAAATGGCATCATGTGGTGGCCCAGTCCCGTGGTTGTTATAGCAGAATTCCGTGCCATGTCATTTTCTGGAGGAGGAATAGAAGATTGGAGAACTATTTTGACTTTACCCAACATCTTAAAAGTCTTTAATCCCAATTTGTATGGTTTTGCCAGCGATCATGTTTTGGCCATGGAGAGAGCAGCTCATTTGAATGTGGCCGAGCCTATGATGTTGTCACGTGATCTCTTGTATCAGGTACAGGTTTTGATACAACGCATGAAACAAGATCCTCTTATAGATATGCAGCATCATTGGAAATTGCTAACCATATTTGTAGGTACCAATGATTTGTGCACCGAAATGTGTCACTATGAAAACATGTGGGACTTTCTGCAGCAGCACGAACAGGACATTTTAGAGGCTTTAAGAGAGCTAAAGCAAAATGTTCCTCGACTTTTGGTAAATCTGATACCAGCTCCCAATATGGTAAATCTAATACGAAACCTTAGAAATATTTCCGAATTTTGTGATCTTGCCTACAACTTCGCCTGTTCCTGTCTCATGAGCAAAACCTATGGGCCCGAGTATTTGCAGAGAGCTCAAGAGTTTATAATCCGTTGGCAAGCTATCGATGAGCATGTAGCTTCAAGAGCAGAATTTCATTCAAGCGATTTTGGTGTAAACTATCATTCTTTTATGGCCAATTTCACCATACCATTACAAACCAATGGTGATCTAGATATGCGATATTTCGGCAGAGATTGTTTTCATTTCAGCCAATTGGGTAATGCTGCAATGGCAAATATTCTGTGGAATCATATGTTAGAGACTGGCAATCCGAGGGAAACAGAATTCCGACCACCATTTCAAAAATTTGATTGTCCAACTTTGGAGCAACCTTATCTAGCAGTTCGGGGAAATATCTATTAAAAATTAATTCAAGTATATTTTGCAGAACAAATACAAATTATTTTGTACAAACTAAAGATTTATAGATACAGTTGAAAAAGTTCGGCCAGGTCGAATCTTATATACCCTCCACCATGTACCACTTTTGTAAATTCTTTGAATATCTTTTTTAATATATATATATCAGCTACATCAAGTTATTGACCGATTGTCGTGGCTGTTGGAAGTTATAGAAAAATATCACCTCCAAAATTTCAGGCAGTGTCAAATTGGGAGATAGGTTATATGGCAATTATGTCCACCGATTTATGCACAATTTTCACGAAATTGGATAAGAATTTTACCCTCTAGAAATATAAGAAGTTTAATCGGAAGAACGGTTTGTATGGCTATATCAGGTTATTGACTGATTTAGACCATACTTGTCACAGTTGTTGGACGCGATTCCTGAACGATATGTGCAAAATTGCCGCCATATTGGATTAGAATTTCGCCTTATAGGAGCTCAAGAAGTCTTATCGGCGATCGCCTTTTATGACAGCTATATAAGAGTATGAGCCGATTAAAACCATACTTAGCACAGTTGTTGGAAGTTGTACCAAATCGCTACGTGCAAAATTTCAACACAATCGGATAAGATTTTCGCCCTCTAGGAGCACAAGAAGTCTTATCAGGAGATCGGTTTATATGGCAGCTATACCAGGGTATGAATCGATTTAAACCATACTAGGCACAGTTGTTAGTTATACCAAAACACCACGAGCAAAATTGCAGCCAAATCGTATAAGAATTGCGCCTTCCAGAGGTTCAGGAACTTAAGACCCAAGATCGGTTTATATGGCAGCTATACCAAATCATGGACCGATTTGGCCCACTTACAATCCCGATGGACGGACGGACGTGGTTAGATCGACTTAAAATTTCGACACGATCAAGAATATATATATTTAATGGTGTCTTAGACTCATATTTCGAGGTGTTACAAACGGAATGACGAATATACCAACATTCTATGGTGGAGGGTATAAAATATGAAATTAGTATACCCCTTACTATGGTGGAGGGTATAAAAATCCAGTACGTAAAGATTTAAGTCGAATAAAGCAAGTAAAAGCGTGGCAAGTTCGGCCGGGACGAATCTTTAGAATACAGATTTTTTACAAAATAAGTTTTGTTGAAGGGCATAATTTTATACTACATACCAAACTTCTGTCAAACCAGCAAAATTTTAATCTTCTAGAAACCGAACAAGCATGATCGAGAGACAGGTTTATATGGCAGCTATATCAGGTTAAAGACTGATTTGTACCGTATTTGGCACAGTTGTTAAAAGTCATAAAGAACACCGCGTGCAAAATTTCAGTCAAATCGGATGAAAATTGAGGCTTCAAATCGGGAAATAAGGTTATATGGGAGCTATATCAGGTTCTTGACCGATTTGGAGCGTACTTGGCACAGTTGTTGGAAGTCATAACAGAGCATTATATGCCGAATCTGACAAAAATAACAGCTCCCAGGGGATCAAGAAGTCAAATCGGGAGATTGATTTTTGTAGGAGCTACTAGCTGGACCTGGCCCGCTTTCGGTGAAATACCTTGCTACGAAAATAGTATATCGCTTGACTAACAGTTTAACAATATAAGTGCCTTTATCTGAATCCCATATGAACTTTATTAATCTACGAATTTAAGTTTGGATGTAAGGTGTACTCCATTCTTACAATACTTTATTTCAGCCCGAAATTCTCATGATGTCTGATTTAGGGGTGTTTTCGGGTGTGAGGTGGTCCCCCAGACACTTGGCCCTGATAAAGTATCAGCATTGGGCTCTTCTCTCAAATACCATTTATTTAAACCCCATATTGCAATTGCTTTTGAGGGGAGTTTGCAGTATGAGGCGTCCTCGAAACATATGGTCCCAAGATTGGTTATTCAATTCGTTTTCTAATTTCAAATACCTTTCATTTGAGCCTCATATTGTCATGGTCGAAAAATTTTTACTCTTTGGGGGTGTTTTGGGGAAGAGGTGATGCCTAGAATTTATGGTCCTGCATTTGGATATCGAATTCGTTTTCTACTCCGAAATACCTTTATTTGAGCCCCATATTGCGATGGTCAGTAAAAAATTGCTGTAAGTGGAGTCTTTTGGGAAAGAAAATATTGTAGTTTCCGAAAGTGGGTATCAATTCTTGCTCATGCCCCCAATTCCTATCATTTAAGCCCCACATTGACATGGTCGGTAAATATGCCCGATTAAGGGGTGTTTTGGGGAGTGGGGTGGTCCCCCAAACACTA
The DNA here is from genome assembly GCF_963082655.1 of Stomoxys calcitrans. NCBI lineage: Eukaryota > Metazoa > Arthropoda > Insecta > Diptera > Muscidae > Stomoxys > Stomoxys calcitrans. The sequence goes on from NC_081554.1 coordinate 157,876,914, forward strand.
TGTCCTGAAAAAATATCAGCAACGTGCTCTAATCTCATATATTTGAACCCCATATTGCCATTGGCCTCAAAATTGGATATTAAATTAGTTTTCTAATCTTAAATACTATTCCCTTAAAACCCTTATTGAAAAAGCCACCAAATATGTCCGATTTGGGGTATTGGCCCTAAAAACTATGAATATGGAGCTCCACTGTCTTGAAGACAAAAATTGTCTTGGTGAGCAAATACGTCCTACTTGGGGGTTGTTATGGAGGTGAGACGTCCGCTAGACAGTAGGTCCCGATTGTTGATGTCAGATTCATGGTCTACTCCCAAATACCCTTCATTAGAGCTCCATTTTTCCATAGCCGTCAAACATGTCCGGTTTATTGGGTGTTTTCGGGGATAGGCGGCCACTCAATGATTTGGCTTGGAAAATATATATAGATTCTTGTTCTACTCTAAAATACCTCTTATTTGAGCCTCATATTGCAATGGTCAGCAAATACTTCCTATTTGGGTGGTGTTATGGGGGGTGGGGTGGCGCAATAGATACTTTTCCCGAACATTGATATCAGATTCGTGCTTTACTTCCAAAGACCTTTCATTTGAGCCCCATATTGCTTTGGTCGTAAATTTGTCTTCTTTTGGGTATGTTCTCGGGAATGGGCAGCCCCCCAAACACTTGGTTTCACATCTGGATATCAGATTCGTATTCTACACTCAAATGCCTTTTATTTAAGCCCCATATTGCCATCGTCAGTAAATAAGTGCTGTTTGGGGGGGTGTCTTGGGGAAGGAGTGGACCCCCAGAAACTTTCTTTCATTTGAGTTCCTTATTGCCATGGTCGGTAAATATGTCCGATTAAGGGGTGTTTTGAGGGTTGGGGTGGTCCCCCCCACACATGGTCCGACAATTGGATATCAAATACTTTTTTCTAATCCTAAGATCGCATATAAACCGATCTCCCGATTTTACTTCTTGGGCCCTTGCAAGCCGATTTTTTTGTCCGATTTGGCTGAAATTTTGCATCTAGTGTTTTGTTATAACTTCCACCAAGTGTGCCAAATACGGTCTAAATCGGTCTATAATCTGATATAGCTCTCATATAAGCCGATCTACTAATTTGACTTCTTGAGGCCTTACCGCAATTTTTGTCCGATTTGGATGAAATTTTGCACATAGAGTTCCTTTAAGACTTCCAACAACTGTGCCTAGCACGGTTCAAATCGGGTTATAACCTGATATAGCTCCCATAGAAACCGATCTCCCGATTTAACTTATTGAGTCCTTACAAGCCGCAATTTTTCTCCGATTTGGCTGAAATTTTGAAAGAGGATTTCCGTTACGACTTCCAAACATTGTGCCAAATACGGTCCAAATCAGTTAATAACCTGATATAGCTCCCATAAAATCCGGTCTCTCGATCATCCTTGTTTGGTTCCTAGAAGCTTTAATATTTGGCGGCTTGACAGAAGTTTGTTATGTAGAATAAGATTATGCACTTCAACTACATTTATTTAGAATAAATTTTTAGCGGAATCCATAGTGGTGAGTTCCCAAAGTTCGGCCCAGCCGAACTTAGCACGCTATCACTTGTTAGTATTTAGATTACTTGCTTAGGTGTATGCCCATAGTGGCATGGAGTGGATTTTTATCCGCACCCTCTTTTCAATCTAACAAAACCTAGCACAACTCGCTGTGCTGGAGCGAATCCAGGTACTTAGTACTCTCCAATGTCTTCTCGTCGCATTAATGGAACAGTGGCTCGAAAGGTGCTTGACCATTGTCGCATACCCTGCAGAAATATGCTTCTCACTGCAGCCAGCGCGTACCATGCGATTTTTATACCCTCCACAATAGGATGGGGGTATACTAATTTCGTCATTCTATTTCCTCGAAATATACCTCTGAGACCCCATAATGTTGATATATTCTTGATCGTCATGTCATTTTAAGTCGATCTAGCCATGTCCATCCGTCCGTTTGTCCGTCGAAAGCACGCAAACTTTCGAAGGAATAAAGCTAGCAGCTTGAAATTTCGCACGAATACTTTTTTTAGTATAGGTCGGATTGGATTGTGAATGGGCCATGTCGGTCCATGTTTTGAAATAGCTGTCATATAAACCAATTTGGATCTTGATTTCTTGAGCCACTAGAGGGCGCGATTCATATCCGATTTGGCTGAAATTTACCATGAAGTGTTTTCTTATGATTTCCAACAACTGTGCTCAGTATGGTTGAAATCGGTTCATAACCTGAAAAAGCTGTCATATGAACCGATCTGGGGTCTTGACTTCTTCAGCCTCTAGAGGGCGCAATTCTTATCCAAGTTGGCTAAACTTTTGAATGAAGTGTTTTCTTATGACTTCCAACAACTGTATCTAATATGGTTTAAATCGGTTCCTAACCTGATATAGCCGCCATATAAACCGATTTGGGGTCTTGACTTCTTGAACTACTGGAGGGCGCAGTTCTTATCCGATTTGGCTGAAATTTTGCATGAAGTGTTTTCTTATGACTTCCAACAACTGTACCTAATATGGTTCAAATCGGTCCATAACCAGATATAGCTGCCATATAAACCGATCTGGGGTCTTGACTTCTTCAGCCCCTAGAGGGCGCAATTCTTATCCGATTTGGCTAAAATTTTGCATGAAGTTTTGTAATGACTTTCAACAAGTATGCTAAGTATGGTTGAAATCGGTCCATATAGTTGTCATATAAACCGATCTAGGGTCTTGACTTCTTGAGCCACTAGAGAGCACAATTCTTATTCGATTTGTTTGAAATTTTGTACAACGACTTCCTCATGACCTTCAACATACATGTCAGTTATAGTCTGAAACCGATCGTCCTATTTTGTTTCTTAAGCCCCTAAAGGGCGCAATTTTTATTCGAATTTGCTTAAATTTTACACAATGACTTCTACTATGGTCTCCAACATTCACTTCAATTATGGTCCGAATGCGACGATGACTTGATATTATAGCTCCAATATCATAGCAAATATTTCTTTTTATCATATGTTTGCCTTAAAAGAGATACCGGGAGAAGAACTCGACAAATGCGATCCATGGTGGAGGGTATATAAGATTCGGCCCGGTCGAACTTAGCACGCTTTTACTTGTTCTAAGTAGAGACTTTTCGATGACTAGGTTGGTAAGAAAGCACATCCCAATACACGTCACTGTTTAGGTTCAGTCGCGTTGAAGGCACCAAGAGACGAGGCACACCTTAGTGCTCTGCACACATCTTAATGCCCTACACCCAGGCAATATGATATGCGACCGGAGAGTACATTCTGATACTAGAGGCGGTAGAGTACTCTTAAAACATTTTACTCACCACCTCCTACATGTATTTTCTAAACATAGCCTTATATGAAGATATACCAGTTGTTGTTGTTTTCTTGCTTATTGACACTTGTTTTAGTCCTAGAACTTGCAGATATAGGTGGGTCTTTTTGGGCATTTGGTTTTATTCTGCCTTCCAAAATTTTTCTCAATAAAATTTTTTACAAAATTGTCTGTTTAAACTTAACTTTTTCAATTTTCTACAAAAATAAAAGTTCAACAAAATTTTCATTAAAAACTTAATTTCACCGAAGTTTTTCGTTTTTCCTGGAAACAATTGTAAAACTCTATTCATTTAACTAAATTTTTATGGAATTCAAAAAATGTTATTTAATTATAAGCCTCATTTAACTTTACTGCTAACTCAGTACATGATTTTCTATGTTCCTAAATCTAATTGAATCCTATCAAAAGTAAATTGCATTCATAATTTGTACGCTAATCCATGTTTATGTGTATTTCCCGATTTTTTTTTTACGATTTGTTTAGATGCATCTTTTTTTTGCTAATTTCCGAAATTCATTATGTTTGAAATGTAAAGAAATTCACTAAGGGCACATTGAGAGAATGCAATAGTTATACACAGAAAAAAAAAGCATAAAAACAGTTTCAATTAGTAAATTAATCTTTAACTTTAACCCTTCTTTCCCCAGTTCTGTGTGTATCTTCCCATTTTTATACCCTCCACCATAGGATGGGGGTAAACTAATTTCTTCATTCCGTTTGTAACACCTCGAAATATGCGTCTAACACCCCATAAAGCATAAATATTCTTGTTGCTCATGACATTTAAGTCAATCTGTCTGCCATGTCCGTCCGTCTGTCTGTCGAAAGCACTAGACCTTCTACAGGGGGCAATTCTTATCCGATTTGGCTGGAATTTCGGAAGAGGTGTTCTATCATGACTCCCAAAAACTGTGCCTAGTATGGTCTAAATAAGTCCATAATCTGATGTAGCTGCCATATAAACAGATCTCCCGATTAGACTTCTTGAAACTCTAGAGGGTGCAATTCCTATCCGATTCGCTATGACTTCCAACAATTGTGTTTAGAATGATTCAAATCGGTCTATAACCTGATATAGCTGCCATATAAACCGATCTCCCAATTTGACACTCTAAGCCACTGGAGGGCAATTTTCACGCCATTTGTACATGCGTAGTACATGCGCTAATGTAAAATTTACCACAAGTCGATGTTTGTGACATTTTTATAATCCAAACATAGGATTTAGGTGTACTAATTTCATCATTCTTTACCACACGTCGACGTTTGTAACATTCTTATACCATCCAACATAGGATTTTGGTGTACTAATTTCGTCATTCTGCTTGTAATACCTCGAAATATGCATCTTAGATCCCATAAGGTATATATATTCTTGATGGTCATGACATCTTAAATCGATTTAGCCACGTCCGTCCGTCTGTCTGTTGAAAGCACGCTAACTTTCGAAGGCGCATAAATACTTCTTAAAAATGTAGATCGGTTGAGATATTGAGTGGGCCAAATCGGTCCATGTTTTTATTTGGCCCGATTTGGTTGAAATTTTGCATGTGTTTCAAATCGGTTCATAGCCTCAGACTTCTTGAGTTCCTACAGGGTGCAATTCTTATCCAATTTGGTTGAAATTTCATAAAGATAGTTTTGGTATGACTTTCAACAACTGTTCTAAGTATGATTTTAATCGGTTCATAACCTGATATAGCTGCCACATAAACCTACCACCCTGTTTGACACTCTGAACCACTGGAGGGCACAATTTTCACTCGATTTGAAAGAAATTTTGAAGGTTATATTTTTCTATGACTTCTAACAGCCATAACAAGTACAGTCCATATCGGTCAATAATCGATCATATCGGTCATATATATATTGAAAAAGTCATTCAAAGAACTTGCTAAATGCGATCCATGGTGGAGGGTATATGAGATTCGCCCTGGCCAAACTTAGCACTCGTTCACTTGTTTATTTTTACATTTTAAGGTAAGTATTAATTTTTACCATTAAGGTAAGTATTCAGAAGAAAATAAAATACCCCACATGACGTTTCAAAGAACAAATTCGGTGATTTGAACCATACTTGGCACAGTTGCTGGATATCAATACAAAAAACTACGTGCCAAAATTCATTCAAATCGGGTAAGAATTGCGCCCTCTAGAGGCTCAAGGATTCAAGACCCAAGATCGGTTTATATGACAGCTATATCAGGTTATGGACCGATTTCAACCATACTTGGCACAGTTGTTGGATATCGTAACAAAACACGTCGTGCCAAAATTCAGTCAAATCGGACGAGAGTTGCGCCCTCTAGAGGCTCAGGAAGTCAAGAAGAAGTCAAGACCCAAGATCGGTTTATATGGCAGCTATATCAGGTTGTGGACCGATATGGCCCATTTACAATACCAACCGACCTACACTAATAAGAAGTATTTGTGCAAAATTTCAAGCGGCTTGCTTTACTCCTTCGGAAGTTAACGTGCTTCGGCAGACAGACGGACGGACGGACGGACATGGCTAGATCGACATAAAATGTCGCGACGATCAAGAATATATACACTTTATGGGGTCTCAGACGAATATTTCGAGTAGTTACAAACAGAATGACGAAATTAGTATACCCCCCATCCTATGGCGGAGGGTATAAAAATAAACCGATCTGAACCATACGACACGGATGCCGAAAAGCCAAACATAAGTCACTGTATCAAATTTCAGTGAAATCTGATTATAAATGCGCTAATTATGGGGCCAAGATTTTAAATCAAGATATCGATCTATATGGCAGCTATATCCAAATCTGGACTGATCTGGTCCAAATTGAAGAAGGTTGTCGAAGAGCCTAACACAAGTCACTGTCACGGTCTATATGGGGGCTATATCAAAATATAGTCCGATATAGCCCATCTTCGAACTAAACCTGCTTATGTACAAAGAAAGAATCTGTGCAAAGTTTCAGCTTAATATCTCTATTTTTAAAGAGTGTAGCGTGATTTCAACAGACAGACAGACGGACGTACATGTCTAGATAGTCTTGGATTTTTACGTTGATCAAGAATATATATACTTTATAGAGTCGGAAATGGGTATTTCGATGTGTTACAAACGGAATGACAAAATGAATAAACCCCATCATTCGGTGGTTTGTATAAAAATAGCATATTCATTTAAAAAATTTTAATATAAAATAAGTTAGGGTCCGATTCGGGGCTCAAGAAGCAAAATCGGGAGCTGTATCAAGCTATATATCGATTCAGACCATATTGCACACGTATGTTGAAGGCCATAGGAGAAGTCGTTGTACAAAATTTGTGCCAAATCTCATGCAAAATTTTAGCCAAATCGGATGAAAATTGCGCCCTCTAGCGGCTCAATAAGATAAAATCCAAGATCGCTTTATATAGCACCTATACCAAGTTATGGGCCGATTTGGACCATACTTCGCACAAATGTTGCAAGTGATATCAAAACACCACGTGCAAAATTACAGCCAAATCGGATTAGAATTGCGCACTTCTAAAAGCTCAAGAAGTCAAGACCCACGATCGGTTTATATGGCAGCTATATCAGGTTATTAATCGATTTGAACCATACTTAGCACAGTTGTTGGAAGTGATATCAAAACACGACATGCAAAATTTCAGTCAAATCGGACGAGAGTTGCGCCCTCTAGAGGCACAGGAAGTAAATACCCAAAATCGGTTTATATGGCAGCTATATCAAAACATAGACCGATTTGGCCCATTTACAATCCCAACTGACCTACACTAATAAGAAGTATTTGTGCAAAATTTCAAGCGGCTAGCTGTACTCCTTCAAAAATTGGCGTGCTTTTGACAGACAGAAGGACGGACGGACGAACAGACGGACGGACATGGCAAGTTCGACTTAAAATTTCACGACGATCAAGAATTTATATACTTTGTGGGGACTTAGGCGCATATTTCGAGGTGTTACAAACAGAATGACGAAATTAATGTACATCCATCCTATGGTGGAGGGTATAAAAATATGTTCAACAAACAATTGATTGAATTTTTTGAAATCCTCAATTAGTGCATTGAAGATTCGGCTGGGTCGAACTTTTTTTCCATTTACCTGCTTTCTTTTATTAGCATATTCGATTTTATGACTATATGTTGTAATACTTTACATATGCTGTTGCTATCAATAAATAAGGATTTTAATTCAAATCCACAAAGAGAGCGAAAAGGACAAAAAATAGGTAGTAGGTACAAAAAAAGAAAAAAATACTGATAATATGCCAAAATATATTTAGTAGTTTTCATATAGAAAAACCAATACTATTTCGTTGTGTTTAATTTGCTAAATTACTTCCTGTGATTTGGAGAAAAAAACTCATCCACACACACACACACCCAGCTTAAACACACAACTATCAAAATGTTGCCTATGGTAATTTGAAACAAATTGTATAGAAACCTCAATAGCAGCAGCATTACCAACAACAGTAATATGGAATATTTTTAAATAAAATTTCCTCTAATTTAAATGAAATTATAAAACAGAAAACTCTTTGTTGATGTTGGATATACGGAAAATGCTATAAATGTCTGTATTGAATAAATTTTGCCAAGTTGGCATAATTTGAAAGGCTGCCATGAAAGTACATATGCATCAATGATGGGTAGTTGAGAATTTTAAATGTGGATTAATGAGAGAAAGGGAAAAATGTTTATATAAAGCCTGCAAAGGATACCCTTTAGCTGGTCGTACTATTTTAATTGCAAACATCAACTGCGGTTTTGGTCTATAGTTTGGTTTTTTTAGGTGCACTGTAAGAAATTATGGTTTGTTCAAAATATATTTGCTATATTTTCTTTTGTAGCCATATCTAAAAATAAACCGATCTGAACCATACACGACACGGAAGTCGAAAAGCCTAACATAAGTCAATGTGTCAAATTTCGGTGAAATCGGATTATAAATGGGCCCAATACTTTAAATCGAGATATCGGTCTATATGGCATAATAAATGTGGCTTTTATGGGCCTAAGGCCCTAAATCGGCGGATCGGTCTATATGGGGGCTATATCAAGATATAGTCTGATATAGCCCATCTCCGATCTTAACCTGTTTATGAACAAAAAAAGAATCTGTGCAAAGTTTCAGCTCAATATCGGTATTTTTGAAGACTTTAGAGTGATTTCAACAGACAGACGGACAGACATGACTAGATCGTCTTAGATTTTTACGCTGATCAAGAATAGGATCGAAATTGGTATTTCGGAATGACAAAATGAATATAACCCCATCCTTCGGTGGTGAGTATAAAAATCAAGTTTTGTTCGTTTGTGTTTCGGTTTGTTCCGTAAAGACTCAAAAACGGCTGAAATCACAAATTGTGTCGTTGGTCTGGAAGGCACCATAGGCTATATACTTTCTTGGTATCGAAAGGGAGGCCGACCCTCCCCTAAGCCCAAAGGGACTGCTCAGAAATAAAATAGGACCGAATATGGGACTCAAATGAAAAGCATTTAGGAGCAAATTAGAATACGATCTGGAAGGAGGAATAGACTTTATAATTTGTTGATATCGAGGCGGGCTCACACAGACATATATTCTTGATCGTCGCGACATTTTAGGTCGATCTAGCCATGTCCGTCCGTCTGTCCGTCCGTCCTTCCGCCTGTCTGTCGAAAGCACGCTAACTTCCGAAGGAGTTAAGCTAGCCGCTTAAAATTTTGCACAAATTGTTCCTATAAGGGTAGGTCGACTGGTATTGTAAATGAGCCATATCGGTCCATGTTTTGATATAACTGCCATATAAACCGATCTGCGTCTTGACTTCTTGAGACTCTAGAGTGCGCAATTCTTATCCGATTGGAATGAAATTTTGCACGACGTGTTTTGTTGTGATATCCAACAACTGTGCCAAGTATGATTCAAATCGTCCATAACCTGATATAGCTGCCATATAAACCGATCTGGGATCTTGACTTCTTGAGCCTCTAGAGGTCGCAATTATTATCCGATTTGCCTGAAATTTTTGTACGACGGATCCTCTCATGACCATCCACATACGTGTTTATTATGGTCTGAATCGGTCCATAGCCCGATACAGCTCCCATATAAATCGATCTCTCTATTTTACTTCTTGAGCCCCCAAAGGGCGCAATTCTTATTCGAATTGGCTGACATTTTACACAGATCTCCAACATATAATTTAATTGTGGTCCAAGCCGGACCATATATTGATACCGCTCTAATAGTAGATCAAATCTTTTCTTATATCCTTTTTTGCCTAAGAAGAGATGCCGGGAAAAGAACTAGACAAATGCGATCCATGGTGGAGGGTATATAAGATTGGGACCGGCGGAACTTGTTTTTTTTTTTTTTAGTGTATTCTATGCTTTGTTGCTTTTGTATGCAAATTTGGTTAAATGTTGCTGCATTCACACAACATACATGGATGGTATTGTTTTAATTTCATTGTAATTATTTTGTTTGTGGTAGTAGGTTCTGTTTCCTCCTATTTTTGGCCCATAAAAGTAACAGTAATTGTTGCTGAGGTTAACACAGAAACTGCAGCATCAGCAACATGAGAGAAATCAGCAATTTGATATAGATCAGAGTAGTAATTATTTTTAAACAAATACTGAGATTTGTTAGCAACTACATTTTTATATACACCAGCTTTGGTAGGTTAAATTTCCTAGTATTTTCATTGAAAAAAACTTTTTATGTGGAATACATTTTACTATACCCTCCATTGCAGTATGGATGATTGAAAATACAGTAGATTCAGGATATAGTGAATAACTTTTAAATGCTGGCCACCGAAGCGCAGAGGTTAGAATGTCCGACTATGGCCCTGTACGTCTGGGTTCGAATCATGGCGAGACCATCAGAAACAAGTAAAAGCGTGCTAAGTTCGGCCGGGCCGAATCTTATATACCCCTCCACCATGGATCGCATTTGTCGAGTTCTTTTCCCGGCATCTCTTCTTAGGCAAAAAAGGATATAAGAAAAGAGTTGCTCTGCTATTAGAACGATATCAAGATATGGTCCGGTTCGGACCACAATTAAATTATATGTTGGAGACCTGTGTAAAATTTCATTGTAAATATTGCGCCCATTGGGGCTCACGAAGTAAAATAGAGAGAACGATTTATATGGCATCTGTATCGGGCTATAGACCGATTCAGACCATAATAAACACGTTTGTTGACGGTCATGAGAGGATCCATCGTACAAAATTTCAGGCATATCGGATAATAATTGCGACCTCTAGGTGTCAAGAAGTCAAGATCCCAGATCGGTTTATATGGCAGCTATATCAGGTTATGAACCGATTTGAACCTTATTTGACACAGTTGATGAAAGTAAAAATAAAATACTTCATGCAATTCCTATCCAAATCGGATAGGAATTGCGTCCTCTAGAAGCTCAAGTAGTCAAATCCCCAGATCTGCTTATATGACAGCTATATCAGGTTATGGACCGAATTCAACCATACTTGGCACAGTTGTTGGATATCATAACGAAACACTTCGTGCAAAAATTCATTAAAATCGGATAAGAATTGTGCCCTCTAGAGGCTCAAGAAGTCAAGACCCAAGATCGGTTTATATGGCAGCTATAGCAGGTTATGGACCGATTTAAACCATACTTGGCACAGTTGTTGGGTATCATAACAAAACACGTCGTGCGAAATTCCATTCCAATCGGATAAAAATTGCGTCCTCTAGAGGCTCAAGACCCAAGATCGGTTTATATGGCAGCTATATCAGGTTATGGACCGATTTGAACCATACTTGGCACAGTTGTTGGATATAATAAGAAAACACGTCGTGCAAAATTCATTCCAATCGGATAAGAATTGCGCCCTCTAGAGGCTCAAGAAGTCAAGACCCAAGATCGGTTTATATGACAGCTATATAAGGTTATAGACCGATTTGAATCATACTTGACACAGTTGTTGGATATCATAACTAAACACGTCGTGCAAAATTTCATTCCAATCGGATAAGAATTGCGCACTCTAGAGGCTCACGAAGTCAAGACCCAAGATCGGTTTATATGCCAGCTATATCAGGTTATGGACCGATTTGAACCATACAAAACAAAAACAAAACACGTCGTGCAAAATTCATTCCAATCGGATAAGAATTGCGCACTATAGAGGCTCAAGAAGTCAAGACCCAAGATCGGTTTATATGGCAGCTATATCAGGTTATGGACCGATTTGAACCATACTTGGCACAGTTGTTGGATAGAATAACAAAACACGTCGTGCAAAATTTCATTCCAATCGGATAAGAATTGCGCACCCTAGAGGCTCAAGAAGTCAAGACCCAAGATCGGTTTATATGGCAGCTATATCAGGTTATGAACCGATTTGAACCATACTTGGCACAGTTGTTGGATATCATAACAAAACACGTCGTGCAAAATTTCATTCCAATCGGATAAGAATTGCGCACTCTAGAGGCTCAAGAAGTCAAGACCCAAGATCGGTTTATATGGCAGCTATATCAGGTTATGAACCGATTTAACCCATACTTGGCACAGTTGTTGGATATCATAACAAAACACGTCGTGCAAAATTTCATTCCAATCGGATAAGAATTGCGCACTCTAGAGGCTCAAGAAGTCAAGACCCAAGATCGGTTTATATGGCAGCTATATCAAAACATGGACCGATATGGCCCATTTACAATACCAACCGACCTACACTAATAAGAAGTATTTGTGCAAAATTTCAAGCGGCTAGCTTTACTCCTTCGGAAGTTAGCGTGCTTTCGACAGACAGACGGACGGACATGGCTAGATCGACATAAAATTTCACGACGATCAAGAATATATATACTTTATGGGGTCTAAGACGAATATTTCGAGTAGTTACAATCAGAATGACGAAATTAGTATACCCCCCATCTTATGGTGGAGGGTATAATAATGCCACTGAACTAAATTTATTTTGTATACATTTTTGGCAGAATCCGTGGTGGAGGGTTCCCAAGATTCGGCCCGGCCGAACTTAGCACGCTTTTATTTGTTTCTACTCATTCGTCGTTAATGGGTAAATTTCTCCCACCGAAAGTTGTGATGGTTGTTCATCTACTCGAAGACCACGGATATGATAAGTCACCTCCCTGCCCTTTTACTGTTACGTCGCCAAAAGTGATTGAGTTTCTATCATCCTTTTATTCGGGGTTTGAAAGCGACAGTGGACCACAGCTTACCAAGTGGTCTAGCCAAAAGGTCCAAGTGGTCTAGCCAAAAGGTCCGCTTATTTCGTTTTACAAATCCGGTTATCTGATTCAACGGTCATTAAGAATGGTATCACGCTCATCTGAGAGTTCCGCTACCAGCGCCAGGCAGTTTGTATATACCACACAACTACTGTCGTAAAGGGTAGTATTGTGTTTGATGTACGATCGTTCCGAGGGGCAAACATTGATTCGGACTGTTATCGTTTTCCAGCATAAGTTCGATCTGACACTGCACGGAAGCTGGATGTCGGAAAGCTGCAAACACGACAGGTGTCAACGCCATACTCCACGCGGCTGACTCAATTGCTTAAAAAAGGCACTCCCTGTACCGATAGTATAGCAATGCAATGGCAAACTATTGCCCACTCCATGGACAGTGCCGCTACATCCGTACTTGGGTACCAGAAGCCTCTCCAAAGGAACCCAGGAGTGTCAAAAAGCTACTGCATCGAAAAATGCGACATACAGGGCAAGACTACAGTCAGTAGCAACGCGCCAGGTGAACTAGAGGTAGAGGAAGGGAGAAGAGTAGAAAGTAGAAACGTCTCCTCCGCAAGAAGAAAATGGAAATGGAAAGACATGAGTTCGAGCAAATCGAGATGTTCAGGAGCCAGAATGAAGTCCGAAAATTCTAACAAAGAATTAAACATCAAGCAGATGGCTTTGGTTTACGATGATGTTGGCCATGAGTGTACCACAGAACCAATCCCTGATGATGGTATAGAATGTGTAGGAATGTCCTCACTGCTTCTGCAAATGTCGTTACTGCCAACCTCCAAACTTCCAGCATGTTTTCTGATTGGACAGTTACCTGTCATGACGGACACAATGACTGGACGTCGGTTATAGCCATTGACAGCAAAGTGGCAGACCTCTTCAAGTCTAGATAGTTTTGGAATGCTCACAGTCCCCACTTTGTGACCATCTCTCATTCGTTGCAATTCGGGACTGGTAATGAAAACTTAGCTTACATCTCGCTAAATGCATACCCACAGATTCCAGTTCCTCTGGAATGTGTTAGTTAGTTCCTAGTCTCGCAAGCTCGTCCGCTTTACAATTCGCTAGGAAATCTCTGTGGCCTGGCACCCAGAATAGATGCATTTTGTGCTGCCAAGCCATCTCGTTGAGATATCTTCGACAGTCCAAGACGGCCTTCGTGTTTAGAAATACGTTCTCCAGGTATTTAATGGCTGCCTGAGAAGATATTTATTCTAGTCGTCGCTATGACATTATATCTTAGCCATTCCACCACTTCCTTTATTGCAAGGATCTCCGCTTGATACATACTGCAGTGGTAGGGTCACCTTCCCGATATGACCAGTTCTAGAACCATACGTATAGAAGTCTATGTAACTTCTTTTACCAGGCATATCGTAATTCCAATCGCTTCTATCAGGAATAGTGGTACAGTTCTTTTTATCAAAAATCGGCTCAGGTAGTGTGTAATCCACACTGCCTGGAACATCGGACATGGTATCAAGGAAAACACAGTGTCCGTAGCCGGCATATAACCAAAGAGAAAGCTCCTTTAGCCTCATGGCAATGGTCGCAGCAATTTGTCGAGAAACAATGTCCAGAGGCATTAGATTGAGCATCAAATTCTGTGCAACAGATGGTGTCGTCTTCAGTGCGGCAGTAATGCACAAACGAGCCATCTTTTGGATCCGGTTCAGTATTGAATAGTAGTTGGACTTTTGAAGCGCCGTCCACCAGGCCACAATACCATTATAGCATTATAGTTGTGACAACTGCAGTATATACCCAATATATGACGCGCGGTCTAAACTCCCATTTTTTGCCAGTGGCTCTCTTGCAGATGTATAGGGCAAGAATTGCCTTTCTTGCCATTTCCAAAATGTTGGATTTGAAGTTCAATTTCCTGTCCAGCAAAACACCCAGGTATTTTGTGCTTTCTGTAAATGTAACATTCTCTCCTACTAAGGAGACTGGTGCCACTGTAGGCAACTTGTATCTCCTGCTGAAAGGAACTACTTCTATCTTGCACGGATTTATATCTAGACCAATTTCGGTAGCCCACTTCACTGTTGCGGGTACGTTTTCCTGAAGTATATGTCTTAGAGAGCAGCGCAACTTTCCCCTAACCGCAATTGGCACGCTATCAGCATACGCGACACCTTCCTACACCTTTTCCTGCCAGAGACAATAAATTTTGTTAATGGCTATATTCCAAAGTGGAAGAGACAGTACACATCCTTGCGTTGTTTTTCTGCTGACCCATTTTTTCGGATCCACGATCCCAAGTCTGCCGTAATGCATCTTTTAGTAAGTAAGTTATTAATAAACTTTCTCAGGGTAGAGTTGATGCCTACAAACTCCAACTTCTTCATGATTGATGTCGGCTTTACATTATTGAAAGCACCTTCAATGTCAAGAAATGCTTCCTTGACAGCCAGGGAACCCTCCATGTAGACGATTAGGTCGTGATAGATGATAATTGACGACTAAAATAAAGGACCAATTCAAGATTCCTTCCACATTTAAAGATAATACCCAGAATATAAAGATTTGTTGAAGAGTATACAAAGAGGAAGAGCCAGATTTTCCGCACAATGTTTCAGTATACAAGGGGGGATTCCATTTGGCCCAGGAGCTGTCGTACGTCTGTGGCATCTTAAGTTTTCCAACACAGTAGAATCATTAAGTCTATGGACATCAATGTGTATAGATGAGAATTCAGAAATCGGGTAGGGAAAAGTGTCGTTGTGCGTTTTGGTGGAATAAGAGGTTCTAAAAAATTATGCAAAGATATTTGAGATTCCAATATCATCATTTGCAGCAAATTGTCCAAATTGCAAATTCATTGGGAAACCATTACATCGACATTTATGGTTAATAAAACCATAAAAGAATTAGTATTTGACATCATCTCATTCTTCATCTTGGTTATGTATTTGCCTTACAGTTGTTTATTCATACTCGTGTATTTCGACCTATCTACTGAATAATTCATATAATCAAAATGTAAACCACTTCTTTCGAATGTTCTATAGAGCTTATTCTTTCTGTTCTTCAATTTCGACAACGCAGGATTATTCCACCAACATTCGTAAAGAGTACACTCTTTGGAACCGTTTCTGATACATAGTGTCTTAGAGTACTATAGAAAATTTGTGGACATTCATCTAAAGAGTTCATTGAATGGAGAGTATTCCAGTCCAGTCAACTCAGAAGTGAATTTTATTTCAATGTAATTTAACGTAATCTGTCTTTGCAAAGTAATATACAGACTTATT
Organism: Stomoxys calcitrans; assembly: GCF_963082655.1. Classification (NCBI taxonomy): domain Eukaryota; kingdom Metazoa; phylum Arthropoda; class Insecta; order Diptera; family Muscidae; genus Stomoxys; species Stomoxys calcitrans. The sequence goes on from NC_081554.1 coordinate 157,892,746, forward strand.
TTGATATGATTTCGTAAGGCATATAGAAAGGAACGATAGAGGGATCTGAAGGTTTATAGTTGGGTGGTATTTATCCTCTGGACGAATAATGGGGTCAAAAGGAAAAATCAATATATCGCGGGGATGACTAACGAATATGAGGTTAAGGAGTCTTCCACATGAGTTATAGACCTTATTTATTTGCGACAGACCAAAACTAATTAACGAACCAAAGCACTTTTCAGTACTCTCATTCATTTTATTGGGTAATAAATCATTAATGTTTAGACCCTCAACCCATTTAATATCTGACAGATTAAAGTAATCATGAGTGCTTAATATATCGTTTGGCCTTATAGACTAGAAGGCATGTAAAATGAATGAAATGTGTTTCATGTATGTTTTACGATTGAAGACGGCTGAATATATGAACGGGTAATATATATGGATATATCTAAGACGGATCTTAACAGCGACAATTTCCAAATCTACCGGTATGGGAAAGAAAATTTCTTCAGTATGTAATCTAGAAATAAATAGCTAGCAAGACACAACCGCCTCTTCTTTTGAAACTATCTACACGATCACGTTCAAATTTCTGAAATTTTTGACTTTTGACTAAAAATTTCACTGTTATATAATACAAGTAAAAGCGTGCTAAGTTCGGCTGGGCCGAATTTTATATACCCTCCACCATGGATCGCATTTGTCGAGTTCTTTTCTCGGCATCTCGTCTTAGGCAAAAAAAGGATAAAAGAAAAGATTAGCTCTGCTATAAGAGCGATATCAAAATATGGTCCGGTTCGGACCACAATTATATTATATGTTGGAGACCTGTGTAAAATGTCAGCCAATTCGAATAAGAATTGGGCCCTTTGGGGGCTCAAGAAGTAAAATAGAGAGATCGATTTATATGGGAGCTGTATCGGGCTATAAACCGATTCAGACCATATTAAAAACGTTTGTTGATGGTCATGAGAGAATCCGTCGTACGTCAGGCAAATCGGATAATAATTGCAACCTCTAGAAGCTCAAGAAGTCAAGATACCAGATCGGTATATATGGCAGCTATATCAGGTTATGGACCGATTTGAACCTTATTTGGCACAGTTGTTGAAAGTCATAATAAAATACTTCATGCACAATTTCAGCCAAATCGGATAGGAATTGCGCCCTCTAGAAGCTCAAGAAGTCGAGTCCCCAGATCTATTTATATGACAGCTATATCAGGTTATGAACCGATTTGAACCTTATTTGGCACAGTTGTTGAAAGTCATAATAAATTACTTCATGCACAATTTCAGCCAAATCGGATAGGAATTGCGCCCTCTAGAAGCTCAAGAAGTCAAGTCCCGAGATCTATTTATATGACAGCTATATCAGGTTATAAATCGATTTGAACCATACTTGGCACAGTTGTAGGATATCATAACAAAATACGTCGTGCAAAATTTCATTCCAATCGGATACGAATTGCGCACTCTAGAGGCTCAAGAAGTCAAGACCCAAGATCGGTTTATATGGCAGCTATATCGGGTTATAGACCGATTTAAACCATACTTGGCACAGTTTTTGGATATCATAACAAAACACGTCAAGAAGTCAAGACCCAAGACCGGTTTATATGGCAGCTATATCAAAAGATGGACCAATATGGCCCTTATAAAGGGTGATTTTTTTGAGGTTAGGATTTTCATGCATTAGTATTTGACAGATCACGTGGGATTTCAGACATGGTGTCAAAGAAAAAGATGCTCAGTATGCTTTGACATTTCATCATGAATAGACTTACTAACGAGCAACGCTTGCAAATCATTGAATTTTATTACCAAAATCAGTGTTCGGTTCGAAATGTGTTCATTCACCGTAACGTTGCGTCCAACAGCATCTTTGAAAAAATACGGTCCAATGATTCCACCAGCGTACAAACCACACCAAACAGTGCATTTTTCGGGATGCATGGGCAGTTCTTGAACGGCTTCTGGTTGCTCTTCACTCCAAATGCTGCAATTTTGCTTATTTACGTAGGCATTCAACCAGAAATGAGCCTCATCGCTGAACAAAATTTGTCAAAATTTGAACACATTTCGAACCGAACACTGATTTTGGTAATAAAATTCAATGATTTGCAAGCGTTGCTCGTTAGTAAGTCTATTCATGATGAAATGTCAAAGCATACTGAGCATCTTTCTCTTTGACACCATGTCTGAAATCCCACGTGATCTGTCAAATACTAATGCATGAAAATCCTAACCTCAAAAAAATCACCCTTTACAATACCAACCGACCTACACTAATAAGAAGTATTTGTGCAAAATTTCAAGCGGCTAGCTTTACTCCTTCGGAAGTTAGCCTGCTTTCGACAGACAGACGAACGGACGGACAGACAGGCGGTCGGACATGGCTATATCGACATAAAATGTCACGACGATCAAGAATATATAGACTATATGGGGTCTCAGACGTATATTTCGAGTAGTTTCGAACAGAATGACGAAATTAGTATACCCCCATCCTATGGTGGAGGGTATTAAAATTTTGCTTTTATACTTATGTAAGCATAGTATAAAAATCTGTTCATATTGATTTTTAGATTCCACATACTTATATACATTGTCCTATTTGCATATATAAAGCCGTAGTTATTACAATTTGAACAAATTTGAGCGAAATTTGATATCGATACTATAACCCAGAAAACCCCCTCCAAGGTTCATCCAAATAGGTTCAGAATTTGATATACATAGCTCCCAATTGGTATTTATAGGGCAGGTGTAGGGTATATTTCGAACCGAACACTGATTTTGGTAATAAAATTCAATGATTTGCAAGCGTTGCTCGTTAGTAAGTCTATTCATGATGAAATGTCAAAGCATACTGAGCATCTTTCTCTTTGACACCATGTCTGAAATCCCACGTGATCTGTCAAATACTAATGCATGAAAATCCTCAAATCCTCAAAAAAATCACCCTTTAGTAGGCACCAGCCGAATTTTGTCTTTCCTTACTGGTTTTAAAAATGCCTTGCAAATGAAACACAAGATTCGTGTTTATTTCTTAATTTTTGTCGTTCATATCCCACCACTGGCAAAGGTATTTTATCCCGACCAATTGCCAAAAAAATGTCTTTTAATTCAAATTATAGACGCCATTAAAGGCCATTAAATGTCTGAATGCATTGTAATTAGGAAGCAATTTTATATGGCTCCATGGCTTGAAGTTTCTCTTCGCCCCACCAAATGAATGCCACCCAATAATGAAGCCCTTCAACATCGTCTAGGCAATTATTCAAACCAAATGCCCCAAAAAGACAAAACAAAATGCATCAAATTCATCATAAATTAATTTTAATGTTTCGTTTCGGAAAAAAAAACGCGTCCATACGAATTATTAATAACTCTGAACTCTGAACACACAAATCCGAAAGGCGCAGAGTCAATGGAAAAGCAAAGAGCAAAAGGGATAAATGATAAAAAAATCACTTTCATATTCACAGCTTTGATGCATTCGAGCATAATTTATTTCATAGAAAATATCATATTTTTCCCAAATGAATGAATTTTTTAAAGAAAAAGAAAAATATTCACAGAAAATCAAAACAAAAGTCGAAAAAAAAAGAAGTTGGCGATGAGTCCATGCTGGAACTGCCTTCGTTAACCTCATTTGACGCCCTCCTTTTTGGTTGTTGTTGTAGTATGCACTGCGATTTCGAGGGGAAAGTGATGGATCAGATGCATTAAGAACGAACGAATGCATTTGGATTAACATACAGCCATGACCGCACGCATACATAAGAACATTGTCGCATATTTATCTATAAGGGTGTGTGTGTGTGTGTGTTTATGTGTAAATGTATGGAAGCGCGATTTCGAGCACTGTCACGCTGCAAGATATTCCCATTCAACAATCATCTGCTTTCCTAGACCAAACTGCACGTCGAATGGCATTGAAGATTTATGGCAACACAATTAATCAGTACTGATAGTACGAGTGTGTATATGTGTGTGCACTTGTATTTTGTGTGTCTGAATATTGGTGGGATATTTGTGAATGCGTGTGCATTACATTGTTCAGGGTTGCCGTCTCCTAAATACAAAAAAATAAATATGACTTCATTCTTTAAATGGTCTTAGAGGGCAGCATGTTAAAGAATCTCTTTGGCGCTATTTGGTGTGGGTGTAAGAGATCATAATTGAGCTCTACATAACAAATTTCAACTAAATCACAATAATATTGGTATTCTAGGGATTTAAGTAGTCAAAGGTGGGCAAGGGGCATTGTATTTATTATATGGGTGCTTTTGGAACAACGCGCAGCAGATCCCACCTCATTGTAGTACAAAGTTTTACATGGCTGAATGCCTCAAAAATGTCACCAGCTTTAGACAGGGTATAAACCGCTATGGTGTACCCACCATAGAGGTGAGTTCACTCCTAAAACCGTTTAGATCCGTTATGATGCATCATTGATCCAGAGAGTAGAGTGTAGGAAGCAAACCTACAATCAATAAGACCACGACCAAATGGTATAAATAGATACACAGGCAGATGGACATGGCTAAACCGAAACAGTAAGAATTTATGGATCGAACCGTACCCTGTTACGAAGGGTACAGTAAATGTTTCCACCATATATGCAATATGTTCTTTTTAATACCCACCACCATAGGATAGGGGTTTATTAATCTAGTCATTTCGTTTGTAACACCACGAAATATTGATCTAACACCCCAGAGAATATATATATATTCTTGATCGTCTCGTCATTCTGAGTCGAACAAGCCATGTTTGGAGATGGCCAAAAGGTATTTACCCTGTAAAATGGGTTAATTGGGTAAATACCCGGATATTTATCCATATATATCCAAAAGCTGGGTATTTATAACTTTGCAGATATCTTGGGTATAAAAACAATTTCCAAACAATTTTTGATGATTTCGTATTCTTTGTTTATGAACCAGACTTTCTGATCCCATAAAATCGGATTTTAGTTATATATAGCCGCTATATAGACCGATCTCCAGACTTAAAGTCTTGAGAAAATAAATTGGTAATTTTTCATGCGATTTCGTTGAAATTTGGCACAGTGAGTTCTGGTAGACCCCTACCCATTTCTGAGAAGTGTGGTTCAAATCGGACTATATTTGGATATTGCTGACCTACAGACCGACCGTCCGATCTCCCGATAAAGGGTATTGAGGTCAATACCCAAAATCTGACGAACATATATATGAGAGCTATATCTAATTCTAAACCGATTTCGAGCAAACTCCTCAGATACTGTGGCAGTCGTCAAGGAAAGCGTCTTGCAAAATTTTGGCAAGATGGGTCAATAATTGCGCTTGTTGTGACTCTAGAAGTTAAAATCGGGAGATATATATATATGAGAGGTACATCTAAATCTGAACCGATTTCCATGAAATCCACCAGTAAAGTCGAGAGTCAAAAGAAAATCCTTCCTGCCAAATTTCGATAGAATCGATTTACAAATGACTATTTTATTGAATTATTACTGAAAATCGGACGAACATATATATGGGAGCTATATCCAGATCTGAACCGATTTTTTCCAATTTCAACAAGTTTCGTCTCTAGGCCAAAAACATGCCTGTACCAAATTTGAAGACGATCGGATGAATACTGCGACCTTTACTTTGTACACAAATTAACATGGACAGACTGACAGACAGACGGACATAGCTAAATCGAATCAAAAAGTGATTCTGAGTCGATCGGTATACTTATCAATGGGTCTATCTCTCTTCCCATTGGTTGTTAAAAACTAATTCACTAAGTTATAATACCCTGTACCACAGTATTGGTGTAGGGTGTACAAATCGGATAATAAATAAAGTTTTTATGGCCTTCAAACTCTTTACCGGGAGATCGGTCTATATGAAAGCTATATCTAAATATAGTCTGATCTGAACCATATTACCGTCAGACGTCGGGAGGCCTAAAATAACCCACTCTTTTAAATATCAGGGAAATCAGGTAATAAATAAAGCTTTTATGGGCTTCAGACCCTTTATCGGGAGATCGCTCAATATGGCAGCTATATCGAAATATGGACCGATCTAATCCATATTTTGGTCAGATGTCGGGAAGCATTAAACTACTCATTGTTTTAAATTTCAGCAAAATCGGATGAAAAATAAAGTTTTTATGGGCATTAGACCCTTTATAGGAAAATCGGTCTATATAGCAGCTATATGCAAATATGGTCCGATTTGGTCCGTTCAAGAACTTAACCAGCATGCATTAACAAGAAGTATCTGTGCCAAATTTCAGCTCTTTATCTCATTTTTTGAAAGCTCTAAAGTTATTACAACAGACGGACGGACAGGCAGACAGACACACGGACATTGTTAAATCGTCTTAGAATTTTACGACGATCCGAAATATATATACTTTGTGGGGTCGGAAATTGATATTGCAAACGGAATCAATAAATGAATATACCCCCTATCCTACGGTGGTGGGTATAAAAAGGTATTTATTCGGTACTTACCCAATAAATACCCAAGCGTTGAGTACTTACCCGATAGAAACCCATCTCTAGCCATGTTCGTTCGTCCGTCCGTCTATCGAAATCATGAACGCGGTCGAACGCGTAAAGCTATCCGCTTGAAATTACATACAGTTACTTACTATTGATGTAGGTCGTTCGGGATTGCAAATGGGCCATAACAGTTTAGATTTGGATATAGCTCCACTCTTTCACTCAATGTGGCTAAAATTGCTGATAGTGTTCCGTTGTGACTTCCAACAACTGTGGCCAGTACGGTCCCTATCGTTCTATAACCTGATATAGCTCCCATATAAACCGATTTCCCGATTTGACTTCTTTAGCTCCTGGGAGCCACAATTTTTGTCCGATTTGGTTAAAATTTTGCAAATAGTATTTTGTTACGACTTCCAACAACTGTGCCCAGTACGGTCTCTATCGTTCTATAACCTTATATAGCTCTTATATAGACAGATCTCCCAATTTGACTTCTTGAGCCCTTACAATCCGCAATTTTTGTCCGGTTTAGCTCAAATTTTGCAGATACTGTTCAGTTATAACTTTCAACAACTGTGCTAATTACGGTCCAAGCGGTCTATAACCTGGTATAGCTCCCATATAAACCGATTTCCTGATTTGAATTGAGCTCCTGGAAGCCACAATTTTTGTCCAATTTGGCTAACATTTTGCACATATGTTTGTCCGATTTAGCTGAAATTTTGCAGATATTGTTCTGCTAGCACTAATTAAGGTCCTAATCGGTTTATAACCTGATATAGCTGTACATGTGTCCCGCACTGGCTGTCAGAAGAAGTTCCACTTTGGGATACCATTTCTTTGAGAACTTGTCTTGTTAAACGGATATGAGCATTCGCAAATTGTTGAACTTTTTAAAGCGATCTGTATGATTCAACGATAGGAACTAGAAGGCATCTAACTTCTTCTGTTCATATGGTATCATAATGGACATAATGGAGTAAGTCTGATGGCACACTACCACCTAAAACTAACCAAAACGTCCGCTACACGTGTGCGAACTAATTATCCTAAATGTCCATTCAAAGTATTCGTGAAGGATATTTTATAATAATTTGAAATGTTTGGAGATTTCTCAGAAATAGTTTTTCCTTAATCCTTATGAGTTTTTGCGTCTATTCAAGTCCAGTACAACGTACGATCCTCAACAGTGAGACTTTTTATTGTATTTCTGAAAGCCTGCCATTGGTATTGAAATTGCTTCAATGTCTCATCATTCTTTCTAAATGCACTGCAAACTGCTTGGCCAGTGTGTTCCATGCACATCAAAACAGCTATACAGCAGTCATAATGCTGTATTCGAGTTCGCGCGGCATAGAACCTATCACAAAATGTTCAGTTATGTCTTCCATTAGAGTATTCAGTGAGCTCTCGCCGAGAGAGAGAAAGAGAGAGAGAGAGAGCAGTTCATCCATTTTTTCGGGTCGAAAATGTTCGACCAAACAATATTGACATTCCGTCAGGCACATTTATTAACGCATCTACAGTGCTTCGACAAATTTACACGCCAAAGACGAGAACTTTCTAGTATCTTAGCCCGAGGTCTCATACCCAAGTAAGCGATATATCCACATGAATCCTAAGTTTTGAGGGTGAAAGATCCCTTTTCAGGATTTCGATTACGTCTATCGCAATGGCACTAACCTTTACTTGAACGACCATACATTCGACCGGAAGTCCCACGGCATGCCGATACCAAGTGCATAGTTCGTAGCGGATACATTTTTTGGTTCGATACGTAGTTTACCATTTCCTTTGGGCATGACCCTCCGATAACTTGATCACATAGTACACTTAACACAAGGGAATGGTACTTGATGTCTACAACATTTTATTAAATTCGGACGGTATATGGACCATATTTAGCTTGAATGTTGTTTAACCGGAACTTTACAAGTAACATATTAACCAAATCGCATAGGAATTGCGTCTTCTTGGTGTTCAAGAAGTCAAATCGGGTTATGGGTGAATATGGCATCCATATAATATAATGGACCATGACTTCAAAATTCAGCCAAACTGGAAAATTAAACCCTCCAGCGGCTCACGAAATCAAATCGAGACGGGCGGACAAGGACATATTGAGCTAAAAGAATCATAGAACAATATTTCAAGGTGTTATAAACGAAATGACGAAGTTTGGATATCCCCTTCCCTTGATGGATGGTGTAAAAAAGATATGGCAACACTGCTTGTCAACATTATTGTTTGTCCCTACCAATGTTTGATGTTGCTGTTGTTGTTGATGTTGCTGTTGTTGTAGTTTCGGCTGCTGGGGCTCATCTCCTTCGCTATCAATGCAAAGTCTTGGGATTTATATGAGCTCGCGAATAGTACTTTCGTTCATATTTTGTGTCTTTTGGTGGTAAATACTGTCATTGTGGTTGTTGTTGATGTTGCCGTTGTGTGTTGCCATTGCCACCACAATTATAAATATGGCTGTTATGTCAAATAATTATAATGAGCGCACCCGGCAAGGAAGGACCGAACAACAAAAGCTCAGGAAAGTTTCCCAGCTTGTTGCATTTGAATAGTGAAAAGCACAGAGAAGCCTCATTGGACAGAGAAGCCGCTTGAGGTTGAAATAGGGTATAATAACTTTGAATACAACAACTGAACGTAGCATTTAGGTTAGGTTAGATTAAGTTAGGTTGAAAAGGGGGTGTAGATATTAATCCACTCCATGCCACAATGGACATACACCTGAGCCAGTAAACGGCTTGTTGTGTGCTCTAAATACTACAAAAGTAAACTCGAAAAAGAAAATCTAAGATAGGAATTCCGTAATACTTACAAAATCCTTAATTGTTTTCCATACCACTCCCCTAAACTTGTTCACGTTTGGTATCGTGTCCCCACCTAAGTTACGGTGTCTGTTAGCCGCGAAAGCCGAGCAATAATATAGGAAATGCTCCAACGTCTCAACATCGTCCCCGCATGCCCTATACATGCTGTCACTTGCCGCACCGATTTTACGTAAGTGAGTTCGTAGTCCTATGTGTCCCGTTATGATACCAATAGCTATACTGACCTTCTTTTTACTTCCTTTTAGTAATAGCCTAATCTTCTCACGATCGGGTTCTCCCAATAGAATTTTTGCCGTCCTACCGACCGTTTCGCTGTTCCACAGGGTTGCATGCGCATTCATCGCCCACGCCCTTTATTCGATTGCCTCGACCCAAAAGGCTTCGTTTATTGAGGGCAGTTCTCTGGCCTTCACCGCCAAATCATCTACCCTTTCATTCCCCCTTACTCCGTTATGGCCCGACACCCAAACGATGCGGATTTTGCCATTCTCAGAGAAGACGTTAATCTCCTTCTTACACTGCTACACTGTTCGTGACCTTATCGTCCTGGTTGTTATTGCCGTTATGGCAATTTTACTGTCGGTAAAGATGTTCACACTCGACGTCCTCGCGTTAGCACCACACTACCTCACGCATTTCGTGATCGCCCGGATCTCCGCCTGCAGGACCGTATTATGGTCAGGCAGTCTAAAACAGATCTCAGTCCCTGGGTTCGAAATGTAGACCACCCAGGCCCACTCTGTACTCTAGCTTTCATCCATCCGTGTAACATGATCTTACAGATGGTAATACTAGGGTTCCGTCAGTCCAAGCCTGTGTCGCTGGCAGCAGTGTCTCGCACTCGACCTCAAGTGTCGTTTCTGCTATCCGATCGGAAGCCTCTTCAATTTCACCAAGGTTTCCTATCGTCGCCTCGATTATACCGCGATGGTATGAGCTCCTCCCATCCTCAATCCATTCTCTCATCGCCTTAAGTCCCATAGTCTCACACTTAATTTATATGTCTATGGGTCGGCTATCTAGAATGGTTTCCATTTCCACGATAACATGTTCTCTGAACCTGTTGTATAATCCTAACGTAGCTCTATTTCTTCATCGCTGTCCACCAAACTATTGAGGCGTAAGTAAGTATTGGTCTAATCACGCTCCTATAGAGCCATTGGACTATCCTCGGATTCAGGCCCCATTTTGAGCCTACGGCCCGTCTGGATTAATATTGAGACCTCTGGGCCTAGCCCAGTCATATGCCATATACAAGACCCTTTCCGCCCTTCTGCAAACTGGTTCGGATCCTTACCCCTCACAGGTAATATAACATCGTCTGCCCAGCAGACGGGTTCAATTATGTTGGTCACCCGTAGAAGAGGCGATAAAATGCCCGACAGTCTTTAAAAATAGAGATATTGAGTTGAAATTTTGCACAGATGGTATTTTTTGTCCATAAGCAGATTAAATACGAAGATGGGCTATATCAGACTATATCTTGATATAGCCCCATATAGACCGATCCGCCGATTTAGGATCTTAGGCCAATAAAAGCCTCATTTAATATCCGATTTTGCTGAATTTTGGGACAGTGAGTTGTGTTAGGTCCTTTGACATTCTTCTTCAATTTGGCCCAGATCGGTCCAGATTTGGATATAGCGGCCATATAGACCGATCCGCAGATATAGGGTCTTAGGCCCATAAAAGTGACATTTATTATCCGATTTTGTTCAAAATTTGGACATTGAGTTGTGTTAGACCATTTGATATCCTTCTTCTATTTGGCCCAGATCGGTCCAGATTTGGATATAAATAGATGCCATCTCTTGATTTAAGGCCTTTTGCCCAATTTGCCAAAATTCGGGACAGTGAGTTGTGTTAGACCTTTCGATGTACTTCTTCAGTTTGGCCCAGATCGGTTCAGATTTGGATATAGCTGACATATAGACCGATCTCTCGATTTAAGGCTTTGGGCCCATAAAAGGCGTATTTTTTGTCCGATGTCGCCGAAATTTGGGATAGTGAGTTAGCTTAAGCCCCTTGACATACTTCTGCAATATGGCACAGATCGGTAAAGATTTGGATATTGCTGCCATATAGACCGATCCGCCGATTTAGGGTCTAAGGCCCATAAAAGGAGCATTTCTTGACTGATGTCGCCAAAATTTGGGATAGTGAGTTGTGTTAGCCGCTTCTATATCCTTTTTCAATTTGGCCCAGATCGGTTCAGATTTGGATATAGCTGCAATATAGACCGATCTCTCGATTTAAGGCTTTGGGCTTATAATAGGTGCATTTATTGTCCGATGTCGCCGAAATTTGGAACAGTGAGTTGTGTTAGGCCCCTCGACATACTTCTGCAATATGGCACAAATAGGTCCAGATTTGGATATAGCTGTCATATAGACCGATCCGCCGATTTGGGGTCTTAGGCCCATAAAAGGCGCATTTTTTGTCCGATGCCGCCGAAATTTGGGACAGTGAGTTGTGTTAGGCCCTTCGATATCCTTCTTCAATTTGGCCCAGATCGGTCCTGATTTGGATATAGCTGACATATAGGCCAATGTCTCGATTTAAAGTCTTGGCCCCATAAAAAGCGCATTCACAATCCGATTTCATTGAAATTTGACACAGTGACTAATGTTAGGCCTTTCGACATCCGTGTCGTATAAGGTTCAGATCGGTTTATTTTTAGATATAGATACTAAAATGATCAATATTTTGTTATACATAATTAAACAATGGCTTGTACTTAGTATTTGGTCTAAATCGGAACATAATTGACATAGCTGCTATGTGGCAATCTAAGGATTGGATTAGTGTGTCGGTCCGCACATTGTAGCATTTACTCATAAACATTCCGGTATGCTAGAATTCACCATTAAAAACCTAATCTATGAATTTTGTATATCTATGTGCATCTCGAATCCAACTAAAAGATGTAGTTTTGATTAATAGAAAGCTTTCTCTATTTTAGTCACTTCAATTGTTGGTAGTGTGAACTAAAGTTCTTACAGTGGCGCCGGGGCAGCGACACCTCTGCTTTCAACGACAAGTAAGTTATTAAATAACTTCCTTACCGTAGCAATAATTCCTAGAGTTTGCAGTTCCTTCATGATTAGTCGTTTTTTCTATGAGGAAGTTGTTCTCATTGATACTCCACTCCACACCGAAAGCTAGAAACGACTTTAAAACAAGTAAAAGCGTGCTAAGTTCGGCCGGACCGATTCTTGGGAAACCACCACCATGGATTCTGCTAAAATTTTATACAAAATAAGTTTAGTTGAAGGGCATAATTTTTTGGACCGTACTTGGCACAGTTGTTAGAAGTCATAACACAACGAATGTGCAAAATTTTAACTAAATCGGAAGAAAATTGCGGTTTTCAGGGGCTAAAGATGTCAAATCGTGAGATCGATTCATATGGCAGCTACATCAGGTTATAGACTGATTTGGACCGTATTCGGCACAGTTGTTGAAAGTTATAATAGAACCCTCATGGAAAATGTCAGCCCAATCGGACAAAAATTGCGGCTTAAAAGGACTCTAAAATTCAAGTCGGGATATCGGATTATATGGGAGCTATTTGAGGTTACAAACCGATTTGGAGCGTACTCGGCACAGTTCTTGGAAGTCCTAACAGAACTTCACGTGCAAAATTTCAGCCAAATCGGATAGAAATTACGGCTTCCAGGGGCTCAAGAAATCAAATCGGGAGATCGGTTTATATGGGAGCTATATCAGGTTATAGACCGATTTAGACCATACTTGGAACAGCTATTGAAAGTCATAACAGAACACCACATGCAAAGTTTCAGCCAAATCGGACAAAAATTGCGGCTTCCAGGGGCTCAAGATGTCAAATCTGGAGATCGGTTTATATGGCAGTTATATCCTGATTTGGACCGTATTTGGCATCGGAAAAAATTGCGGCTTCCAGATGCTGAAAAAGCCAAATCGGGAGATCGGTTTATATGGGAGCTATATCAGGTTTTTGACTGATTTAAAACATAGGTGGCACAGCTATTGGAAGTCATAACAGAACACCATGTTCAAAATTTCAGCCAAATTACGGCTTCCAGGGGTTCAAGAAATCAAATCGGGAGATCGGTTTATATAAAAGCTATATCAAGTCATAGACCGATTTAGACCATACTTGCTACAGCTATTGAAAGTCATAACAGAACACCACATGCAAAGCTTCAGCCAAATCGGACAAAAATAGCTGCTTCCAGAGTCTCAAGAAGACATATCGGGTGATCGGTGTATATGGGAGCTATATCCAAATCTGAACCGATAGGCCCATTTGAAATCCTTATCAACCTACATCAATATAATGAATCTATGCACAATTTCAAGAGGCTAGCTCTACGAGTTTGACCGCTATCGTTATTTCGACAGACGGACGGACGGACATGGCTATTTCGAATCAAAACGTCAAGACGATCAAGAATATATTTACTTTATGGGGTCTTAGACGAATATTTCGAGGTCTTACTAACGGAATGACTAGATTAGTATATCCCCGTCCAATGGTTGTGGGTATAAAAATAAGTAAACTTCCACCTCCTGCTTAAGTTTGGAAAATCCAGTTCGGAACAAAACCTTACGCTACTTGCAGCACCCCAACTCTTTGAACTTGAGATTCGACACGTGCTAGTTCAAACTTTTGATATCAAGGCAATTCGTATTTGACACTTTCAATTACCAAAGAGTTGGATTTGTTATCACATCTCTACATCCCATGCCTTAGACAAAATAGTTGTTGTCCTTCTACCAGCTATATCAATCTCTTCACTTGACTACAAAATTCACTTTTCCCATAACCAAACTTTGGTATTACCCATTTTTCGAGGTCTCTCTGTTCTTGCACAATGAATTCTCATAAAAATAAATACGCACAGATGCACTCAGACCTCACAGCATCTACAACATCAATAACAACTCCAGGGAAGGAAATAATAACTGCAAATTTTTATGCGAATTTGTGGCACGATACGCCGCCATATATGCAAGTAGTCAGATGCTTAAGTGTGACTCTGACTCGATAGCGGTTGCCTGACTGACTGACTGAATAATGCTTGGGCTATGTTTGCTTTTTTGTTCGTTTTCTTTAGAAAATGCGCCGCGCGACAGTGGCGTTAAATTTTCCACCATTTAATTAAAAACATGTCATTTGCCTTATAATGATCCACACCAACATCATGTCATGGCAATGACAATAACAACAACAACAACAGGCAGAAAGACGACACAATCTTTAACGATATCACAGTTCTTTTTTTTAAAGATTTTTCTTCATGTTGTTCGCATTACAAGTATTGTAGAACTACAATTTATTTGCCTTAGTTTGACATTTTGTGATGCAATGAAAAGTTCAATTTGTGTATTTTGATGTTTGTTGGAACAAGAAAATTTGATCATAAAATATCATTGCCATAGTTTATACGTAGAGAAAACTTCTTCAAAGGCAAACTACTTTATGGATAGTTTAAAGGTCAAGGATTCTTGTAGACAAATTCTATTTTATGCCCTATCTTATAAAGAACAACATCTAACTCACCAGTGCATTTGATCCTTGGAAAGAAGCAGACCCTACATTCAGCTGTTAAGTTAAGCCTCAACTACTATGGTATGTCATGGTAGATTAGTTACCTTTGAGGTTGTGGGAGGCATTTGGTCTTGTAGAACTGTATTCACTACATAGTTCTCTAAAGCTTCTGCCACCGTATTCTCGTGAAAGTTATTTTTAATTGCCTGATATGCGGCGTGATTGCTGAAGCATTGTGTGTTAGCGCCCGAAAGATCTTTGTCTCCTTAACCCATTAACAATTGACACTCAATTTCTTGACCGAATTTGATGAAATTTTATAAAATTACTAGCCGAGGCCAGGGTCCGCTCCGCTGCACCTTCTTTAACTCTCTACTATCTTTTTAGGGTGGGGACACTTCGCCTTGAATGCTAATATCGAATTCGTGCCATTGTAGCCTATCACGCTGAACGTGTTCGAATCCTGGCGACAACATCGGACAAAGTGGTGTTTATACCCTCTCAATGTTGGCGACATCTGCGAGGTACAATGCCATGCATGGTCATTTAAAAAAATTTCCCCAAAGAAGTGGAGATATCAAATTCATTCTTTATTCCCAACGAAAACAAGGTTCAGCTTAGGGGGTGCTTTAAGACGTACCTCAAAACACTTGGCTCCAAAATTGGATATTAAATTCGTTTTCTACTCTCAAATACCACTCATTTGAGTCCCATGTTGTCATAATGGGTCAAATAACCCATTTGACGTATCTTGAGGAGGAAAAGCGCCACCTCGATTTGAATACAAACTTTAATGTCATATTCGTAATCTACTCCCTAATACATGTCATTTGAGTCCTATAAAGCCATGGTCGGCTAATATGCCCATTTGTGGGTATTTGGGGGGGTCGGCGACCTCCCATTACATGGACATAATGTTTTATGCCATATTTTGTAATCTACAATCTAATACTTTTTATTTAAGTCCCATATTGACATGGACTTCGAATATATCTGTTTAGTGGAGTTTTGGGGTTGGGGGGCCCGCTGGGTACTTTATTACCATATTCATTTTCTGGTCTCCAATACCTTTCATTTGATACCCTTATTGTGCCCATCGGACCACTTTCGGATATGGGTAGCGATTTTGGGGTATGTGGAAGGGTTCGCCTTCACCCGATATCTAAAAATTATATAGCCTATGTTTTCTTTCAGACAAACGTACACAATCTACGAAAATTTTAAGAAAATCGATTAAGCCAAGTATCATATAGTCATAATGGGTCTCATGAGGTTTTTGTGTATACTTCGATCTGATTTTGTATGGCAGATTCAAAGTCTACCCCCGGATACCTTCCATTTGAGCCCCATATTGAAATGAACTTCCAATATGTCTGTTTGAGGTAGCTTTTGGGCCGATGGGTACTTAAACTCAAATTTTAAAACATACTCGTATTCTACTCTCCAATACCTTTAATTTTTATACCCTTCACCATAGGATGGGGGGTATACTAATTTCGTTATTCTGTTTGGAACTACTCGAAATAATCGTCTGAGACCCCATTAAGTATATATATTCATGATTGTCGTGACATTTTATGTCGATCTAGCCATGTCCGACTGTCTGTCCGTCCGGCCGTCTGTCTGTCGAAAGCACGCTAACTTCCGAAGGAGTAAAGCTAGCCGCTTGAAATTTTGCACAACTACTTCGTATTAGGGTAGGTCGGTTGGTATTGTAAATGGGCCATATCGGCCCACGTTTTGATATACCTGCCATATAAACCGATCTTGGGTCTTGACTTCTTGTGCCTCTAGAGTGCGCAATTCTTATCCAACTGGGATGAAATTTTGCACGACGTGTTTCGTTATTATATCCAATAACTGTGCCAAGTATGGTTCAAATCGGTTCATAACCTGATATAGCTGCCATATAAACCGATCTGGGGTCTTGATTTCTTGAACCTCTAGAGTGCGCAATTCTTATCCGATTGGAATGAAATTTTGCACGACGTGTTTTGTTACGATATCCAACAACTGTGCCAAGTATGGTTCAAATCGGCCCATAACCTTATATAGCTGTGATATAAACCGATCTTGGGTCTTGACTTCTTGAGCCTCTAGAAGGCGCAATTCTTATCCAATTTGAATGAATTTTGGAACGTAGTATTTTGTTATGATATCCAACAACTGTGCCAAATATGGTTCAAATCGGTTCATAACCTGATATAGCTGCCATATAAACCCATCTGGGGTCTTGACTTCTTGAACCTCTAGAGTGCGCAATTCTTATCCGATTGGAATGAAATTTTGCACGACGTATTTTGTTATTATATTCAACAACTGTGCCAAGTATGGTTCAAATCGGTTCTAAACCTGATATAGCTGTCATATAAACAGATCTGGGGACTTGACTTCTTGAGCTTCTAGAGGGCCCAATTATCCGATTGGAATGAAATTTTGCACGAAGTTTTTTTTTGTTATGATATTCAACAACTGTAACAAGTACGGTTAAAATCGGTCCATAACCTGATATAGCTGCCATATAAACCGATCTTGGGTCTTGACTTCTTGAGCCTCTAGAGTGAGCAATTCTTATCCGATTGGAATGAATTGTTGCACGAAGTATTTTGTTATGATATCCAACAACTGAGCCAAGTATGGTTTAAATCATAACCTGAAATAGCTGTCATATAAACAGATATGGGTACTTGACTTCTTGAGCTTTTAGAAGGCGGAATTCTTATCCGAATTGACTTGAATGTTGCACATAATGTTTTGATATCACTTTCAACAACTGTGCGAAGTATGGTCCAAATCGGTCCATAACCTGATATAGCTGCCATATAAACCGATCTTGGGTCTTGTCTTCTTGAGCCTCTAGAGAGCGCAATTCTCATTTGATTTGGTTGGTTGATTTTGTAAAACGGCTCCTCCCATGACCTTCAATATATGTGTGCAATATGGTCGGAATCGATCTATAGCTTGATACAGCTCCCATATATACCGATCTCCCGATTTTGCTTCTTGAGCCCCGAATCGGTCTATAACATGATATAGCTCCTCTTCTGTCCGTATTCATTATTCTTTGTTTGCCTAAAAACAGATATTGCGCAAAGAACTCGACAGATGCGTCCATGATGGAGGGTATATAAGATTCGGCCCGGTCGAACTTGGCACGCTCTTACTTGTTTCTTGGTTAAAATAACTCATATCTGCAAAAACTGCTCTAAACATGTTGATTTTTATTTGGAGGTGGGGCGATCCAAGAGAATTGCCCAGAAATTTAGATAACATATTCGCATTATACCTTCAAATGTTTTAATGGGATTCAAATGAAAGCCGTAGCCAATCTATATGACCGCATTGAAGTTTTTGGTGATAGCGCGGTCAACAGACACTTGCATATATTTCTACCCCCTTGGTGATGACAAGGAAGTACTGTATTTCGGAATGCATTTCACTTGAATCTCATATAGCCATTGAGCTACTACATTTTCATATTTGGAGTTTTGAGGGTAGGGTCGCCTCAAACACTGGAACTCGAAATTGGATGTTAGCTTTATACTCTGCTTTCATGTACCTTAAATTTTCATTTCGGGTAACAAATCCTTGGTTAGGGGTGAAGCGGCCACCAGACATATTGGTCCAAATTTGAATAGCAGATTCTTAAGCTTCTCCCAACACCTTTCATTTGAGTCTTATATTGTCCAGATTACTTGGCGAATTCTTTTGAGGCTATTGGCCGAAATTTTATTAACATTTCGCAAATGAACATCATTTGGGGCCCACCAGACATATGTCAGCTGTATCTTCATCTGAATTGAAGCGAATCCTTTAATGAAATCATAGATACTACAAACTTATTTAAATTATATAATTTTTTAATATATATTTAATTTTGTTTTTAATTTCAGCAATACAGCAATACATTCCTCAGCAATGCAAAAATCCTTAGCTTCTTCAATTGACTTTCCCCTCTTTAAAGCATCATAGGGTTGAATTTTTTTGCTATTTTCTTTTCTACCGACAGCTGGTGCTGCTGTTAATGTAATTATAATAATTATGTAAGTAAATAGATTTTCGAGTGACAAACAAAATGGTGGGAAAATGTACAAAACTAAATGAAAGGAAAAGTTCAACTTTTGCCTGATAACAGGAAGCACAAACAAAGACATCATCCTCGTCAGGATATGCGACAAGAAGACAGTGCAAGACATTAAATCATGACGAGGGATATCGTTTCACTTTTGCCTTTGTGTTTACTTCCAGCTTTCTGTTTGCTGCAACTTAAATAGAACAGCGACAGCGACAGCTACAGCAGATGGGGCGAAACGAGGACGAGGGACATTTTTGTTAAGAAAACAAATGTATCGACGTGAATTAAAAGTGGAAATGAAAGTAGGTTAACAACCAAAAATTAAGACACAAAAAAAAAACCAGTAAGGAAAGGCAAAAGTCGGGCAGTGCCGACTATATAGTACTCTACACCACCTAGTGTATGTAGTACTTTTTATATATGGAACTAATCTCTAAATCTAGTCAGACTTTAATTCGGATATCAATCGAAATAGCAATTTAGGACCTTGTAAGATTTCCCTACCATAGGACAAAAGATTTGGATTTCCACATCTTTAAAAGGCAATATCGGATAAAAGATAATAGGGGAGTTATATCGAAACCTGTGTCAATTTTAATGACATTTGCTAGGACATGAAATAAAACATCTCGCGCCTTATATTGTAGAGATGTGACCAAATTTGTGGATTTTACTGCCTCAAAAAATCCATATCGGATGAAATATACACATTGGAGCTTTATTTAAATTAAGACCGATTTTAATGAAATTTTGCGCACGTATTGGAATGTCAATTTAAACGTCTCATGTAAAATCGGACGAAAATTGTGGCTTCTACAGCCTTAAGAGGCCATAACGGATGAAAGATATATCTAAATCTCGACCGATTTTCATGAAATTTTCCACACACATTCGGACGATAAGTAAAACACCTCGCGCAAAATTTTGTAAAGATCAGACCAAAATTGTGGCTTCTACAGTGTTAAAAGGCCAAATCGGATGAAAGATATATATGGGAGCTATACCTAAATCTGAAACGATTTCTATGAAATTTAGCACACATATGAAGACATTAATTGAAACACCCTATGATAAATTTTGTAAAGATCGGAACAAACTTGGGGCTTCTATAGCCCTAAAAGGCCAAATCGGATGAAAGATATATATGTGAGCTATATCTAAATCTGATCCGATTCTGATGAAATTTTCCACATATATTGGAACGTTACAGCAAGCGCTTTGAGCTAAATTTGGTGAACCAAATCGGACCAAATTTGTTCCTTCTACAGCTTTAATAGGTCAAATCGGATGAAAGTTATATATGGGAGCTATATCTAAATCTGAACCAATTTCGATGAAATTATGCACATATATTTTAACGTCACAAAAAACATCTCAAGCTAAATTTGGTAAAGATCGGACCAAAATTGTGGCTTCTACAACATTAAAAGGGCATATCGGATGAAAGATATATATGGGAGCTACATCTAAATCTGGACCGATTTAAATTTAATTTTGTTCACACATTAACACGTCAATAGAAATACTTTGTGCCAAATTTTGTAAGGATCGGACCAAAATTGTGGCTTCTACAGTTTTAAAAGGGCACATCGGATGAAAGATGTATATGGGAGCTATATCTAAATCTGGACCGATTTTATTCAAAATAAATAGCGTTTGTCCTTGGACCACAAAAAGTGACTTATGCTAAATTTTGTGAAAATCGGTCAACAAATGCGACCTGTACCTTGATTACAAGAGTACATGGACAGACGGACATAGCTAAATCAGGAAGTGATTCTAAGCCGATCTGTATACTTATCGATGGGTCTAGCTCTTCTCCTTCTTAGCATTGCAAACAAACGCACAAATCTTTAATACGCTGTACCACAGTGGTGGTGTAGGGTATAACAACAGCAACCTATTAAGGAGAGAGAGCTAAAGAAAGCCAAACAAATGTTAAGTTGAAAAAGAGTTTTCGTAGATAATTTCAAGTAGTATTTGCGAAAACTTCTTATCAAAGATGTCCGCCAAAAAAGAGAAAGTCAGTTTAAAAAGAAAAAACTGAAAGACATTTTTTATTTATTCTTTAATTAAAATACAGCTGCAGAGAGATTTAAAGGAATATTGGATTAATTGGTCAGTTGGATATGTAGGGCAGTTCATAACCAATATAAATTACTATTAAGAGATTAACCCCTAAAAATGGAACCCCAGATGTACATTCGGTATCCTTAGAGACTGGATAAACCATATTCTAAGGAACAGGTAAGGATAAGGTGTGTGTCCCATGGCATAAATATAAGTGAGAAAGTGGCACAGGGCACGCCACAGGGGGGGCATTTCATTGCCACTCCTATGGGTGATCACCATAAATGACCTATTACGGATGCTGACTGAGGAGGGATTTGAACCCGTCTGCTACGCAGACGATGTTATAATACTTCAAAGGGTTAAGGATCCGAACCATAATGCAGAAAGGCCGAAAGGGTTTGCATATGGCATATGATTGGGCTTCAGCCAGAGGTCTCAATGTTAACCAAGAGAAGACTGAAATATGCCAGTTCACGCGGAAAACGAAGGTGGGACAATTTAACGCACCACGTTTCCTCAATAAGACGATTTCGATATCTGACAAGGTCAAAAACTTAGGTGTGATCTTGAACAGGAAACTATATTACAAGTGTCACATTCAGGAGCGTACTGAGAAGGCTCACAGATGTTGGGCACTAAGGAGCCTGAATCCTAGGATAGTCCACTGGATCTACAGGAGCGTGATTAGACCAATACTTACTTACGCCTCAGTAGTTTGTTGGACTGCTATGGAGAAGGCGGAACGATGAGGTCGACGCACACTAGGGCACTGGAGACTATTATAGATATACGACCCATTAACATACAGGTTAAGTGTGAGGCAGCCACTACGGCTATGAGACTTAAGGCGATGGGAGAATGGATTGAGGATGGGAGCAGCTTATACCATCGCGGTATAATCGAGGCGACGAAAGGAACCTGGAAGGAAGTGGAGAGGTTTCCGATCGGATACCTGAGATGAACCTTGAAGTCGAGTGCGGCGCGCTGCTGCCATCGGCACAGTCTTGGATTGACGGAACCGTAGTATTGTCATCTGGAGGATCATGTTACACGAATGGATCAAAGCTAGAGGACAGAGTGGGCCTGGGGGTTTACATTGAAAATCCAAGGACTGAGATCTGTTTTAGACTGCCTGACCGGGCGATTCAGGAATGCGTGAATTTGTGTAGTGTTAACGCGAGCACGTAGTGTCTGAACATCTTTACCGACAGTAAAATTGCCATAAGGGCAGTAACGTCACGAACAGTCTTGCAGTGTAAGAAGGATATTAACGCCTTCTCTGAGAATGGGAAAATTCGCATCGTTTAGGTGCCGGGCCATAACGAAGTAAGGGGAAATGAAAGGGCAGACGATTTGGCGGTGAAGGCCAGCGGACTGCCGTCAATAAACTTGGTTAACCCGAAGCCTTTCATGTCAACGCAGACCGAGTTAAGGGAGTGGGCGACGAAGGCGCATGCAACATTGTGGAACAGCGAAACGGTCGGTAAACGGCGAAAATCCTGGATCCTAGGGATCCAGATCGGGCGAAGACGAGGCTATTAGAGAAAGGAAGCAAGAAGGAGGTCAGTATAGCTATTGGTATCGTAACGGGACACACAGGACTACGAGCTCACTTATGTGAAATCGGCGCGGCAAGTGACATCATGTGTAGGGCATGCGGGGAAGATGATGATACGTTGGAGCATTTCCTTTATCATTGCCCGGCTTTCGCGTCCAACAGATACCGGTACTTAGGTGGAGACACAATATCAGGCATGAACCAACTTAGGGGAGTGGCATTGAAAACAATTAAGGATTTTGTAAGTAGCACGGAATTCCTAACTTAAAATTTTCTTTTCAGAGATTACTTCATAGTTTTTAGAGGGCACAACAAGCCGATTATTGGCTTAGGTGTATGTCCATAGTGGCATGGGGCGGATTAATATCTGCACTCTCTTTTCAACCTAACCTAACCTTCCATCAAGGAACAGGGATAACTTCTCACATATCAATGAATACTGACCTATGCAGGTGTAGGCGAGTCGGAACGGCATGCCAAATTGCGAAACCTCTTTGAGAAAATTTTTTAGTTTTAGAAAAAAGTCAATCGGTATGCACACCACTTAATATCGCCACTTTCACACTCCCGAAATGACTTAAACCACGACAGAATCAAATAACGGCCAGCAAAAAGTCTGAAAAGTTGAAAGCGAGCGCTGAAGGCACTTTGGGTAGCATTGAGTAGCGTCGCGTTGAAAAATGCAACTCTGCAAAAAAAATTCAAAAAAATCAACTCGAAAAAATCAACTCAAAAAGTTCATGTGTGGCAGGACAAAATGACGCTCAAGCGTCAATGTTTAATTTTTTAATATTTTTGCATTGCTTTTGTGGAACTTGTGTATAGAGCTGCATTTTTGCAAAGCGACGCTCAAAACCAAAGCTCAACGCGCTCAATCTTTTTTTTCCTTTAGGAAACAAGCTCTCGACGGAGAAGTCCCGCTGCTCCCTAGACCAGAGGATGATCGAAACTGACTGGAGAGAGAAACAAACTTGGGACTTCCCCCTCCTGATGCGCCCGAAAGAGTCTCAAAACTAGCCTGCGTCCAAATCACGTGAGCTTTGAAATCCAATTTTAAAGTGATGTTGAATGTCTAGTCCATTGAACTTGGAACTGTGCCGCCAAGGTTATGCTCTAGCTAATTGAACTCGGCATGCAGAAGACTAAGGAACGCTTTAGACTAAATTGCACTAAGACCGATTCAAAATAATATCCTCGGCATTCGGTTTCCCAAAAGAAATTATTGAAGTGAATGACATGTTCAAGTACGATGAAACCTTGGTCTTCACTGATTGCTTCAAGATTGAGTCAGACGTATGCGTTATTAGAAATTTCTGGAAAGTCATTTACCACCCTCAAAGCTCAGGTTAAATGTGGACTGTGAGATTGAAGTGGGTGGCAGAATGTTTAGAGTCCCTGAATAAATTGCGGAAAATGAAAAGGCGAACCAATAGATAGGAAGACCTCTATTACGAGAAGATCCCAACTCATGGGAGCGATGATATCTACACCTTATGCTGGTGTGAAGGCTAGGCTGAATATGCAGCCCATTGAGGTCTGTATGCGAGACTGTGCCATAAAGGTTGCATTCAGGCTAAGAAGGCTCGGCATGAAGATATAGGTCAGTGTGGCGTAGCGTAGACTGGGGAAGAACTCAAACCAACTAACACCAAGACTTCTTTGAGATAGGATCTTTAAAATTCCTGAAAGAGAGTGTTGTAAAGCGGATTTTGTGTTTGAGAACAGTTTTGTCTTCACTCCAACATAAAGTCAGAGGTCTGTATCATTATAATAGGCGCATGTAAAATTCTGGGACATCTTTTACATTTTCTAAGCTCAGGTCTTATGTGGACGGTACGGGCCTATAGCGCTCTGGCTTGGAGGGCGAAGGGAGTTTCGGAGTATTTAGAGTTCTTGAATAATCTCCGCGAATTGAGAAGATAGAGTCAGAGGTCTGTACCATGTTGATAGCCGCATGTGATTTTCTGGAATAGCATTTACACCCTCGAAACTCAGGTCCTCTGCGAACTGAAAGCGTTTAGAGCACCCTAGTTTTGAGGTCGAAAGGAGTTTCGGAATATTTAGAATCCCTGAATAAACTCAGCGAAATGAGAAGGTAGATCAATAGATAGGAAGACTGGTGCTACAAAAGTCTAAAGGCTGGACTGTGTCGGTATCAAGGAAGTGTGCAGATCCTCACCGCAGAGACGTTTGGGAGCAATGCTGCATATGCAGACCTTTTAGGTCTATGTTCGGAACTGTGCCAACAAGATAGGCTTTAGTCTAAGGCCACAGGCCATGTTGAAGAAGGTCCGGTACGGTAACAGTTCTAATCTGCATACTTTAGTAGCGGAGATTAGACTGGGGAAGATTTAAGACTACCTGCAGATGAGACCGATTCCACAGAGCATTTTCTGATTTCCCAAAGGGGTTGTTTGAGAGGCGGTTGCTCTGTTTGAGGATGATCTGGCCTCCAATTTGGAGTTGGGAGCGTTTGGGGGTCTACACCAAAGCACTCAATATTTGTATGTCGCTAAGACTTCAAGTTTTTCAGGCAAAGTCTCTACCATTAGCAGAAAATCATATCCTGATAGACGAATTTATCGCTCTCGAAACGCAGGATTTAAGTTGACAGTACCGAGGGCCTCAAGGACATGGCTTCGAAAATAGTGGGTTAGTTGATGTTGTAGCCACATACTTCTTGTGAGGGTAGCTGTACTTTGCAAAATCCCTTTGGGGAGCAAGGTCATTCCGGTGTATAGACACTGGGGGTGCTGAGGCAATGAAAATAGTGGAGACGAGGTGTTTGGCGGAATGTTTAAGGGCGTTAAACACACTCCAGCCTCTTGACGTGAGAAATAGGACCAATAATGGGTCATCGATGGCGATCGAACTATTCGTTGGTCTTACATAAGACCCATTTGGAAAGCTACCGAACACAGTAGACGGGATGGTCAGGTGGACGACAGTGAGAAGGTGGTGGATGGTTCAAGCGATGAGATGGAGGATGGATAAGGAGTCAGTAAGTAGACTGCGTCGAAAAGATCGGTGCGTTGAAGACGGATGTGCCATGTTGAAGATTTCGGAGCTGGTCGCGTGAGTGTGAGGATGGAAGTCCTAGTTGGTATGGATGGTCTTTACAAAGTGTCGCTGGGAATAACAGAATGTATACCAAGTTGTGTGAATGTTTCGGTGGCATTCCTTATTTTGGCTCAGTCTTGTGCTGAGTCATTTTGGGTTATGCCACCTGATTTCTGATGCTTTTGTATGAGGTGCTGCTACGGGATAGTGGTTGCATCATACCTCTAAGTGACCAGTCCGGAACTGTTTGGAGTTCCGCTGGAAGTAGTTAGTTGGACTACGTGATCGGACCAGAATCCTTAGTCTGGTGCCATGGAAGTCAAGAGCTTTGGGAACTTCGGTTCCAACCTTTCTATGGTGAGGCCCCAGTTGGGAGCAACGTGGTGGCTGTGGTTTAGACACAGAAAACGCCTATCAATGATGTGGTGTGGTGTTGTATGTAATCAACCGTGTGTCGTGACCCATAGATCAGAAGGAGTTTTAGGTGGTACTCCGTTCCTAACTCAGGGGGAGATCACATCCGAACAACGTACGATCGAATTGGTTCTGATGCTGTCGTTGGTTATGTATGGGGATGTTGGTAGGCGCATTATCTTCACCTGGAGTTAAGAGCTCAGCAGTTTTAAGCCAACGTGGCAGATGCCTACATAAAACACCATTAGGACTTGTACAATAGGCCATTTGACGGTTTACATGGTATACCCTTTTAATTATTTCTGTAGGTGTTTCGACGATGAGAGGGAGACGGTCGATGTACAGGCTTTATATCTTGGAAAGTCAGATGTAGAGGATTTTATAATAAGGAGGAAAGCGTTGCTAGCCTTCGATAAAAGGTCTTCGAGCACTGGAACATTGGTCATAGTCGGGAACTTTGCTATAGGGGATATGGGAATCCTTCATAATGTTTACTGCAGAAGTTGTCATTATGAGCATGAAGAGGAGACGATCGGGCATTTGCTTGTTTCATGTCCAAGTCTACATGGGCTCAGACAGCCGATCTGACACGCAGGACAAATCGTTTTACGCTGCTTCTCCAGGAATTCACATACATGTCGGTACGTCGAATAAACGCTTGTTCCCGTCTCGTTTCTTTTATAATTTAGACGCCTTATTTCGTCTTTAGAGCTGATTTGTTGGCTCTCATTTGTTTAGCCTTCTGGCCTGTGTATAATCCGTTTGAATCTCACCCTGTCCTCTCTGGATGTTACACCTCACGGTGCAAAGCCTTGCCTGCTTCATGTCCTGTAGGTCTATCGAAACCATTCCGGCTATTACAAAGGCTGCGGGCCCGCCACTTCCCGCTAGGATTATATGACCCTAAGAGCCGCCGCCATCTGTACAGAGAGCAGGTGTCCCGTTCATCATGCTGTCTGCAATGTCTGGCCCTATATATCACTCCCATAGAGGAGTATGCTAATGCATGTCTGTGCCTGCTCGAGAGGGACCCACCTATGTTTGCCATCAGTCCACTGAGTTACGGCGTTAAACTCGCGGCCTTTGTTGTCGCTTGCCGGATTTGATCTGCATAGGTCAGCTGAGTCGTTTCACTAGATATTTGACCGATGTCTTGGTCTTCACCAGTATGTCGTCTATGCGCTTATTCACCTCCACTGGGATATTCCTTCTTGTTAGAATTAGCAACTCTGTCTTCTGCATCGCAAGTTGTAAGCCGTGGGAGTCCAGCCAGTAATTCGCCCTTAGCATCACCTAATGTAATCTACACTCTGCACCTTCCGTGTCTCTTGCCGTGATGAATGCAGCGATGTCACCAGCATATCCTACTAAAAAGGTTCCGTTTGGCATTTCTGTTCGCAGTGTTCCATGGTAAATGGCATTCCAAAAAACTGCCCCACGACCTTACATTCACTCTTTTCATCCTGAGAGCAATAGTAACTTCTCATCGTATACGTCCTCCTTGAGTGCTTGGAGGATGTCAGACCATCTGAGGGCTTTTGAATGCTTTCTTCACATCCAGTGTGGCCAAGAGGATAATCGGCTTAGAACAGTGATTCCTTTGTCTAGCTGCCTCTACTTCCTACACCACATCTCGGAGAGCTCCGATCGTGGACATTGTTGCCCGGAAGCCATGCTGTCTCATTGAATGTCCAACTCCCTCTCAATGATGGCGTCCTGGAGCCGTGGCTTTATAAGTCGCTCCAAAAGTTTGCCGGCCGTATCTAGTGTACATAGAGGTCTGTATGACGATGGGGATATTGGATCACATTTGCCCTTGCTTAAGTGCACCAGCTTTTGTCTTTTTGTATACCTCCGGGAAAACACCTTCCAATAGATACTGGTTAAACATTTTCTGGAGAAACTCTAGTTTGTCTTCAGTTATCTGCCTGATGACCTTGGCCGGTATTCAGTCTGGGCCAGGGGCTTTTCTGCTCTGAAGGCTGCGGGATGCATTCCTTAGCTCCACTATCGTACACGGGTTAATGTTATCAGTGGGCTCTTTATAAACGTAATTTTCTCTACGGTCGTGTCGGGGAGAGTGTATGTGGACTATATTATTCATTGTTCTCCTGTCCATCACCGATGTTGGGCTTCGTGTGCCGAGTTTTTCAACTACACTTTTGTATCCGAGGCCCCTAGGGTTTCGGTTTATGTAGTTTCTTAATTCCTTCCACTTTCTTTTTTACTCCTTTCTATAACGTCATATTCTGACTTTCTTACCTCCTTGCTTAGAGTGTGTTCTTAAGTTTCTACGTTGCTGATCTATAGCTGCGGTTCGATTTCCCCTCTACCGTTTAAGTCTTGGCATGGATTTGTTGCATTTGCTGTCTATGATGCCCATCACTCGTCCCACTGTCGACAGAACGTCTAGTGTATGCTCTGACCGCTGGGCTTACCGGTCGATTTCCGCTGGAAGTTTCGATATGTCGAGCTTGTTTACGTTCCAATTTCGTGTACTTGTACTCATTTCCTCATTAAGGGCGTCTCTTCCAGTATTAATGGTGATTATAATATTCTGGTGGTCGCTTGCTATGTAAGTTTCTAGTACACTCCACTCTATTATCATCCCGATGATTTCTTCGGACGCAAGGTTGGCAAGTTTGGCACGTTTCCACTGTTGACAAAAAGTAAACTAATTTTTGTAGTCCTGTTTAGAACTTGTCTTCTTTATGAAAGAGTCGTTGGCATGCATTGAAATCGCTAGCTTCCGTTTCCATTTCCGCTGCTTATTGGTGAGATTCCATTACAGTCTGGAATCCAGATAGCAGCTGTCTTCATGGGATCCTCAAGCCAGATCCCTTGATTTCTTTCTCTATATTGTTAACTTATGACTATGATGTCGGCACGTTGTCTTGCGACTATTTGCGACAGGAGATCATGTGCGGCCTTACTTCTATGCATGTTGGCCTGTAGTATTCCTAGCATGCATGCTGTGTGCGTGCTTTACGTCTTCCTGAGACATGTAGGTACTGCACTCCTCTATATTGTGTTAATCTTGCCGCATGTAATGCATAGTCCCAGTCCTTTTCTATCGAGTACCTTACATTCCCACTGTAGATGTTCTACTCACAAAAACACCTTAAGCAGCTTTTCCTCTCATCCCGATATTTCAACCAAAAATTGGTCATTCGAATCAGGAGCCTTTCTAGTCTTCAGCAGCCCATTGCAGAGCTAGCTTGTTGGGAGATGAAGGTCCTTCTCTGCTCTTTGGTATAAAGTGCGGTTAACTTCACACACACTTCTTTAGCTCTTGTCCCCGTTACCTTAATCACTGCATCAGTGATCTCTTCATAGTCCAGGCCGCGGATCTTTATTGTCGCCTTTGGTTTTAGGTCCTGCACAACTGCAGCCTCCTTAAGGCTGCCATTAAGGGACTCGCAGAACATCTCGTTATTCCTCCTTTGTCAATCACGAGGAGAATTGCTCCCGTTTTTATACCGTCCACCGAAAGATGGGGGTATATTCATTTTGTCATTCCGTTTGCAGCACATAGAAATATGCATTTCCGACCCTATAATGTATATATATTCTTGATCAGCGTAAAAATCTAGACATGTACGCCCGTCTGTCTGTTGAAATCACGCTACACTCTTTAAAAATAGAGATATTGAGCTGATATATTGCATAGAATAATTTTTTTTTTTGTCGATAAGTAGGTAAAGTTCGAAGATGGCTATATCGGACTATATCTTCATATAGACCGATCCCCCGATTTAGGGTCTGAGGCCTATAAAAGGCGCATTTATAATCCGATTTTGCTGAAATTTTTGACAGTGAGTTGTGTTAGGCCCTTCGACATGATTCGTCAATTTGGCTCAGATCGGTTCAGATTTAGATATAGCTGACATATAGACCGATCCGCCGATTTGGGATCTCGGGCCCATAAAAGCCACATAAATTATCCAATTTTGCTGATATTTGGGACAGTGAGTTGTATTAGGTCAGTCGACATCTTTCTTCTATTAGGTCCTGATCGGATCAAATATGGATAAAGCTGCCATATAGGCCGATCCCTCGATTTAAGGTTTTGGGCCCATAAAAGACGCAATTATTGTCCGATGTCGGTGAAATTTGGGACAGTGAGTCATGTTAAGTCCCTTGACATAACTCCTCAATATGGCGCAGATCGGTTCAGATTAAGATAGAGCTGCCATATAGACCGATCTCTCGGTTTAAGTTTTTGGGCCCATAAAAGTAGCATTTATTGTCCGATGTCGCTGAAATTTTGGACAGGGAGTTGTGTTAGGCCCTTCGACATCATTCTTAAATTTGGTTTAGATCGGTCCAGATTTGGATATATCTGCCATGCAGACCGATATCTCGATTTAATGTTTTTATCCCATAAAAGGCGCAAATCTTGGTCTAGATCGACCAAGATTTGCATATAGCTGCCATATAGACCGATATCCCGATTTAAAGTCTTGGCCCCAAAAAAGGCGCATTTATAATCCGATTTAACTGAAATTTGACACATTGACTTATGTTAGGCTTTTCGACATCCATGTTGTATATGGTTCAGATCGGTAAATTTTAAGATATAGCTACTAAAAAGACCAATATTTTGTTATACACAATTGAACAATGACTTGTACTTTTTAGTATTTGGTCCAAATCGGATCATATTTTGATATAACTGCTATGGAACATAAGGTATGCAATTTTCACCGGATTTTGATAAAAGGTGGTTTACATAAAGGGTGATTTTTTTGAGGTTAGGATTTTCATGCATTAGTATTTGACAGATCACGTGGGATTTCAGACATGGTGTCAAAGAGAAAGATGCTCAGTATGCTTTGACATTTCATCATGAATAGACTTACTAACGAGCAACGCTTGCAAATCATTGAATTTTATTACCAAAATCAGTGTTCGGTTCGAAATGTGTTCATTCACCGTTCAGCGATGAGGCTCATTTCTGGTTGAATGGCTACGTAAATAAGCAAAATTGCCGCATTTGGAGTGAAGAGCAACCAGAAGCCGTTCAAGAACTGCCCATGCATCCCGAAAAATGCACTGTTTGGTGTGGTTTGTACGCTGGTGGAATCATTGGACCGTATTTTTTCAAAGATGCTGTTGGACGCAACGTTACGGTGAATGAACACATTTCTAACCGAACACTGATTTTGGTAATAAAATTCAATGATTTGCAAGCGTTGCTCGTTAGTAAGTCTATTCATGATGAAATGTCAAAGCATACTGAGCATCTTTCTCTTTGACACCATGTCTGAAATCCCACGTGATCTGTCAAATACTAATGCATGAAAATCCTAACCTCAAAAAAATCACCCTTTATATATCCGAGGTGGTGGGTATCAAAAGTTTCGTCCAACTTCGTCTCCTACAGTTCGCCTCAAATCTCTGTGTATATCTGCATAACTGTGCCCTTCTTTATGCTTTATTATTACTACCTATGGTCGCTGCCTAGTTTTCCGAGCTCGAGGATTTCGCCGAGGAGTCTTCTTCAGCGTCTTTGCTTTTTTGTCGGCTTCTTTCTTTCAGCCATTTTCACTGGTGGTCTCATTTCTACAGCGTTTTCCATCTTCTTTTTGCTGGGGTTATCATCGACTGTACTCGGTACGCTTCTCTTATTCTGCACCGTCGAAGGCGTCGGTATGTTATTCGATGTCGTGGGAGTCTCCGCTACTCTTGGCCTGCTTAACTGTTTCTGCTTCTCCCCGGTTATCCAGTTTCTGCGGTAGCTTTATATGATATAGAAAG
This sequence comes from Stomoxys calcitrans, assembly GCF_963082655.1. NCBI lineage: Eukaryota > Metazoa > Arthropoda > Insecta > Diptera > Muscidae > Stomoxys > Stomoxys calcitrans. Next base: position 157,924,551 of record NC_081554.1, read on the forward strand.
TTTTTTCTATCTCTGTGACACTATTTTGGACATCCCTTTTTTACCGCGCATTTTGCGAAAGATTTTCTTGCATTTTCCAAGCACCTCTTCTTCTGATAGTTTCACATTTAAGATAAACTCTTATTTAGGAGAACTGGTGCTGTTTTTGATTGCTTCCTGAGGTACTGAACTGAGGTACGGTACTCTACTGAGGTACAGTCTCACTTCCTTTTCTTCCTCGACACTTAGCCCGGAATCACGCCAAGAATTCACAGCTGATCGATTGCCTTCCAAAGATTGATTCCGTATACTCTGCTGCTGTGTTGGTTGGTGTCTCTAATTTGATTGGGACCTAACTTAGAGCCATAATCTGTGTCCGAAAATGTAGTTGCCCTTTATGTGGACCCCGAAAGTGTCTTTGGAGGCAGTAAGGTCCTCGCTAGGCCTTATGGGTACTTGCGTTCAGAGCAAGATCGGGATATCGTATCAAATTGCAAATTTGCCCATGAACATTCCATTAAGGAACAGGGGCAAACTTCTCACATATCAATGAGTGCAATCCGATTCAAGTTTTAAGCTCAATGATAAGGGGCCTCCTTTTAATAGCCGAGTCCGAACGGCGTGCCACAGTGCGAATCCTTTTTGGAGAGAAGTTTTACATGGCATAGTACCTCATAAATGTTTCCAGCATTAGGAGGTAAAAACCACCGCTAAAAATTTTTTCCTAAAGGTCTCGCCAGGATTCGAAACCAGGCGTTCAGCGTCATGCTAACCTCTGCGCTACGGTGGCCTCCGGATATCGTATCAACAGAACCTAAATTACCAATTTAATGGTTACGAGGCACATAACGTTCTCTAATCCCTGCCATAGGTAAAGCGGGTGGAGATAGACGTGGTATTAGCCTGAAAGCAATTTCGTGAGGGATCTCACTACCTTCTACTCAGGTAACAGAATATCACAGCTTACAGCCCGTAGCATCAATCCTAATCCGTCACAAAAATCATATTCCAGCTCACGCGCCAGGGTCAAGGTCCCTTTGATTGCTTTGATTGATTTGATTGGAATCCACGGGGCATCACCCCCCAGACTGCATCTACCTGTGGAGCACCCCTGTCGGTGGATAGTTAGGTAACTGGCGGGATCCGTTCGTCATATCACGAAGACTTTTTTCTGGTGTAAATGCCTTTTAGTAGCATGTCGTCGGTTTTCGCGGTTCTTTGTCGTGGGCTGCTCATTTTCCTCAGCTGACCTATAGATAGTTTAGCTATCCCCCACCTGCTGACCCCGGTAGTAGGCCGAGCTTGGCCCTATCACACCATTCACAATAAGCATAAATATTTACAATATCATCACCCAATAATACCATTAAGTAGTTAATTATACGTAACCGTAAAGAAGGCGATATTCTTAATGCCCATTCATTTCAAATATTGAGCAGCGAAATTCTGAATGAGTAGGAGTTTAATGTGCGATTCATATTGACCGGCTTTACAAAGATATTTCTTTGAGGTTAAATACAATTTCGCATGAGTGGCTTTGGAAAGGATTTTTGCATTAACACACACAAACACTTACTCAGAAATGCTATCACAGATACTTGTCGAAAAAATGCGTTATAAAGAATATAAAAGGATTCTCCGAAAATGAATATAATTTTTTTTTTTTTTTTTTTACCTTCTCGAATTTGTGTAGATGGGCATGCATTTGAGATTGTATGAAATTTTCTTTTTATTTAATTAAATGCTCTTTGTGTGTTAAGTATACGTGTGAGTGTTTTTTAGGTGGGTACTCTTGTTGGTGATGTTTTTTTTATACCCACCACCGAAGGATGGGGGTATATTAATTTTGTCATTCCGTTTGCAACACATCGAAATATCCATTTCCGACCCTATAAAGTATATATATTCTTGATCAGCGTAAAAATCTAAGACGATCTAGCCATGTCCGCCATCTGCCTGTTGAAATCACGCTACAATCTTTAAAACTAGGGATATTGAGCTGAAACTTTGCACAGGTTCCTTCTTTCTCCATATGCAGGTTAAAACCGAACATGGGCTTTATCGGACTATATCTTGATATAGCCCCCATATAGACCGATCGGCCGATTTAGGGTCTAAGGCCCATAAAAGCCACATTTATTATCCGGTTTTGCTGAAATTTGGGACAGTGAGCTGTGTCAGGCCCATCGACATCCATCGTCAATTTGGCTCAGATCGGTCCAGATTTGGATATAGCTACGATATAGACCGATCCTCCGATTGAGGGTCTTAGGCCCATAAAAACCACATTTATTATCCGATTTTGCTAAAATGTAGGGCAGAGAGATGGGTTAGGCTCTTCGACATCCATCGTCAATTTCGCTCAGATCGGTCCAAATTTGGATATAGCTGCCATATATACCGATCCTCCGATTTAGGGTCTTAGGGCAATAAAATCCACATTTATTATCCGATTTTGCTGAAATTTAGGACAATGAGTTGTGTTAGGCCCCGCGACATCCTTCTTTAATTTGGCCCAGATCGGTCCAGATTTGGATATAGCTGCCATATAGACCGACATTTGGTTTTAGGTTTTGGGGCCATAAAAGGCACATTTATTACCCGATTTTGCTGAAATTTGAGACAGTGGGTTGTCTTAGGCCTATCGACGTTCTTCTTTAATTTGGAACACATCGGTCCAGATTTGGATATAGCTGCCATATAGACCGATCTCTTGGTTTTAGGTTTTGGGGCCATAAAAGGCAGATTTATTACCCAATTTTGCTGAAATTTGGGACAGTGGGTTGTCTTAGGCCCATCGACGTTCTTCTTTAATTTGGAACACATCGGTCCAGATTTGGATATAGCTGCCATATAGAACGATTTCTCGGTTTAAGGTTTTGGGGCCATAAAAGGCGCATTTATTACCCGATTTTGCTGAAATTTGGGACAGTGAATTGTGTAAGGCCCCTCGACATCCTTATTCAGATCTGTCCAGATTTGGATATAGCTGCCATATAGTCCGATCTCTGGGTTTTAGGTTTTGGGGCCATAAAAGGCGCGTTTATTACCCGATTTTGCTGAAATTTGGGACAGTGAGTTAAGTTAAACCCCTTGACATACATCTGCATTACGGCCCAAATCAGTCCCCATTTGGATATAGCTTCCATGTAGACCGATATCTCGATTTAAAGTCCTGGCCCCATAAAAGGCGTATTTATAACCCGATTTCACCGAAATTTGACACAGTGACTTATGTTAGGCTCTTCGACATCCGTGTTGTATATGGTTCAGATCGGTTTATTTTTAGATATAGCTACTAAAAAGACCAATATTTTGTTTGTAGCATATAACGTTGGTCGAAAATGGTTGATGTTATTTTGGGGCATTGATCAAGGAACTAGCACGCAATATCTCCGGCCTTATTGCTCGTCGGTGGGGAGGTTCGATGTGCTTGAATGCCACGGGTACCACTGTGCCACATATAAATCTATATTTGTATGCGTGCTATTTAATTAAGAAAGGAAGGAAAGGAAACGGACAGTATAGGAACATAGGAAACGGAAAATATAGTTGAATTGACAAGTTGCCAGAATAGAAAGAAAAGTGGTAGAAAGTTTAGGAACATGTAAAAGTTGCTGAAAGAAAGATGCAACAAACCATATCAAAAGACTTAAGCAACAAGATGTTGTGTTGCCACTATTGCCCACCCGACCATGGTCAAAACAATCCATTGCCATCGGATTTATTTTCTATGATTTAACCCCTTGCATGCATCCTACAAGCTTTACCCGACCCTAGCAGGAATCAAACAGACGTATTTTCAAGCTCACTTAAAATTCATCATATTATATTTCAATAAAAATTCAAACAAACAATAGCTCATTTTCGTACCCTAATATACATGGAGAAAAAAATACAAAAATTAAATTAACATTCCTAAATATCTAGAAACCAAACTAAATTAAAAAAAATTATCTAAATTACAAGGAAAATTTTAGTTTAAATTTCATAGGTTCATTGTAAACTTGACTAATTGTTTGAATCAAAAGAAATAGAAACAAAAAAAAAAAAAAAAAAAAAAACGGGAAAAAACAATTGTATATATTAAATTGTAAATAGAAAATTTAGTTAATAAATATAATCCCTAAAGGAGAGAAATTTAGTTTAATTATATATATATATTTTTTTTTTTTTTTTTTTTTAATTCGATAGCAAAATTTTTAACTAGGGAAATTTTGATTGATTTTCATAATTAAATTTAAGAGAGAAACATTTTTTTTTTCCTCTTAAGTTTTTTCCTTCTTTTTTTCTTTAGTTTATAAGGAAATTAGATTACTTTTAGAATTGAGAAAAAAATATATATATTAAACAAGTATATATGCAAAACCACAAAGTGCAAAAGAATTGAAAAAAAGTAAACAAAATAAATTCAAAATATCACTTTTGTTTTGCTTGTCCATAAAAAAATGCATTTGGTTGCCTTTCTACAGTACCAGCAAGAAGGGTCAATATGAGGGTAACCATATTAAATCCATTACGCAAGTTTAACATTTAAGAGAGACATTAACAGATTTAATCGTATCTCAAAATATTTACTTAATTCATATAACAAATCCAAAATCTCGAATTTCACAAAAAAAAAAATTTAGTTAAAACATTTTCTTTGACTTCACTCTCATGGCCACTCTAATACTGCATACCTTAGATCAATTGCAGAACAAAGCATAGGCAATAAAATAAAAAAAAGAAACAAAAGTCATTGACTTACCAGCTGCTGACGGTCTCTCGTTGAAAGTACTTCCAATGATGTTTGGCCGGCTGCGCTGCTAGAACAAATTTTTAAACAATGTTGCCCTGGTCATGTTGCTAAACAGGTTGATCAGTGCAGACAAAAAGAAACAAAATGTTGCTAGAAAAAGAATTTAATGTACCAAGGAGAAATGTTGCCAACAGTGGTGAAAAAAACAACTAGTCAACATGGCAATAATTTTAACACCATTTAAAAAAGTGACACTAGCAACATTTCCGCAAGATCACCATCATCAGTAAATTTTAGTATAGGAGTTTAATGATCATTAAAATATTCAAAAAAAAAAAGAACACTAGGCAATTTCTTGTTGTTGTTGCTAATTTACCCTGAACATGAAGATGGTGATCTTGAGAGCCAACGGGAATATTTTGCAATTCTTTTTTATCATTAAATTCTTTTCAGACTTAATATTTTGCACTTAATTTTTCGTTTTTTTTTTTGTTTTTTTTTTTTTTGTTACACTTTCATATGATTTGAATACAAAAAATAAATAAAAAAAAAAAAGAAGGAACAAATTATACTACATAAGAGTATAAATGAATTAAAAATGGCAAAAAGAATATGTACGTATCCTTAGTTATAACAAAAAAAAAATGTATATGACTTTTGAACATAATTTCACTTCACTTAACGTAGAGTTTTCTTTTTTTTTCAAAGGTGGTTTTTGATATTCTAATGATGCTTTTTCTATGCCAAACAGAACTTCATTTGTATTGTTGTACACTATTTTAACAGGTTTTCTACATAATTTCATTAGCGTTTCTTTTACAAGTTTATTTTACCCGGCCTTTTCACACTTTTGGTGAGGTTTTTGGTAAATTTTGGCAACTTTGGTAATTTTGCTATGGACTTTGGCGAATTTTTTTCCTTTTTCACCCACATGAAACATTGACAAACAGCACTTTTCCTCATCGAATTCCAACCAAAAGCATTTATTAAAACGATTTTTTTCTTCCTTCTGCCGACGGACAATTGACTTTGAACAAAGGGGTATGCGATGCTAACAACGGCGATCAAAGAGAACTGATACGTTCGTGCAATTAAAGACGATGGGAGAGGCAAATTTGGTTGAGCTGCGGCAACAGCTTTATTGATGATAGGCCTTTTTGATTTGGAATATAAGAGTTCCAAAGAGAAATCTATACGCCAGAAATAAAATAATATGTTTTTGCCGTAAAAATTAAAGCCAAAATTAGACAACCAGAAGTTTATTATTGTGAAAAAGATATAAACTTACTAATTGAGGCTAAGGTTAGTCAAAAAGAAAACTTTAAACTTTTGAACACTTTCACTTAGACTTGTAATTAAAACTTATTCACGGTGGATGACGAAACCAAATGGCAGAGTGCCTCTATATTCGGGCAATCGAAACCTTGGTAATGCCTCAAATAACGGCTTGCATTCCAGGAAAAAGTAGAAATTTAACCAATAAATGACGTGAAAAACGTCAACACATTGATAGACCAGTTATCAAATAATCTGGCTATAATAAGACAGATGGCGCCTCTAAGTTAATAGAAATAGGAAAATCAGTTAAATTTTCAAATAAAATTTGGTAAGTTAACTACAATCAGTGCAAGCGCCACTACATGTTACATACAATTGAAAAATGACTTGTTCTTAATAGTATTTGGTCCAAATCGGAAAATATAACTGCTATGGGCATAAGGTATGCAATTTTCACAGAACTTTTATGAACAGTGGTTTACATATATACCCGAGGTGGTGGGTACCCAAGGTCAGCCCGACCGAACTTAATGCCTTTTTACTTGTTTTTTTAATAATGTGCTACAATACAACAATTTCGTTTATATTCAAATGTGAATGAGGGCGGTGGATGGAGATGTAACAATGTTGGTGAGGAAGAATCTTATAGAAGCAGAATCTCCTTACATTACCTTTTAGCATAGAAGATGTGCTAAGCACACAAAATGCGTTTTGGGCATATATTTAGCACTTATAACAGGTAGCGGAAACTGTAAAAGACATCAATGTATTGAGCAAGCGGTACCTTTGACGAAAAACTACTTCGAGTGTTCGAGAGAATCTTTCTTCCAACAGTTTTAGCGAATCTACATTATCGGCACTAGGCATCAACTCTACAGTAAGAAAGTTTATTAATAATCTACTTCCTAAAGGATACATTACGGCAGGATTGGGATCTGTGGATCTAAAAAGATGGGTCAGCAAAGGAACATCTCAAGGAGGTGTACTGTCTCCTCTACTTTGGAATATTCCCAATAACAATATATTATTGTCTTTAGAAGAAAAAGGTATATAAGTGATCGCGTATGCTGAAGACGTGGCTATCGCGGTTAGCGGAAAATTTCCCAGCGCTCTAAGAGATAAACTTCAAGAAGGTCCACGTGCAACAGCAAAGTGGGCTACCGAAAATGGTCTAGGTATAAATCCGTGCAAGACAGAAGTAGTTCTTTTCAGGAGGAAATACAAGTTGCCTACAGTGGAATCTGTTTCCTAGGGAGGACATTTACAGAAAGCGCAAAATACCCGGGTGTTTTGCTGGACGGGAAATTGAACATCAAATCCAATATTTGCAAGAAGGCAACTCTTGGCCTATACTCCTGCAAGAGAGCCATAGGCAAAATATGGCGGTTTAAACAGCGCGCCATGCATTGGGTATATACAGCAGTTATCAGACCTATAATGCTATATGGTGTTGTGGTCTGGTGGACGGCGTTCCAAAAGTCCACCTACTGCTCAATACTTAACCGGATCCAAAGAACGGCTTGTTTGTGCATCACAGCCGCACTGAGGACAACACCATTTGATGCACTGAATTTAAGGCTACATTTAATGCCTCTGGAAATTGTGGCTAGACAAATTGCAGCGACCACTGCCGTGAGGTTAAGGAAGCTTCTCATTGATGATGTGGCGGCCACGGACACTGTGTTATCCTTAATACAATATTCAATGTTCCAGGCAATGTGGATTACACCCAACCTGAGCCGCTTTATGATAAAAAGTACTGTACCAGTATTCCTAATAGAACCGATTGGAACTACGATATCCATGGTAACAGAAGTTTCATAGACTTCTATACGGATGGTTCTAAACTAAGCGACCAGGTGGGCTTTGGGGTGTTCTCTAAACATAAAGATAGGGTTTTGGGGTGTTCTCTAGAGATAAAGAGCTGGTCTTATCAAAAAGTTTACCCGACCACTGCAGTGTTTATTAAGCGGAGATTCGTGCAATTAAGGAAGTGGTAGAATGGCTATGATATAATGTCATTACGACGATTGGCATAAATATCTTCTCAGACAGCCAGGCAGCCATTAAATCCCTGGAGAATATATTGGGTTGCCCAAAAAGTAATTGCGGATTTTTTAAAAGAAAGTAAATGTATTTTTAATAAAACTTAGAATGAACTTAAATCAAATATACTTTTTATACCCTCCACCATAAGATGGGGGGTATACTAATTTCGTCATTCTGTTTGTAACTACTCGAAATATTCGTCTGAGACCCCATAAAGTATATATATTCTTGATCGTCGTAACATTTTATGTCGATCTAGCCATGTCCGTCCGTCCGTCCGTCCGTCTGTCTGTCGAAAGCACGCTAACTTCCGAAGGAGTAAAGCTAGCCGCTTGAAATTTTGCACAAATACTTCTTATTAGTGTAGGTCGGTTGGTTTTGTAAATGGGCCATATCGGTCCATGTTTTGATATAGCTGCCATATAAACCGATCTTGGGTCTTGACTTCTTGAGCCTCTAGAGTGCGCAATTCTTATCCGATTGGGATGAAATTTTGCACTACGCGTTTTGTTATGATATCCAACAACTGTGCCAAGTATGGTTCAAATCGGTCCATAACCTGATATAGCTGCCATATTAACCGATCTTGGGTCTTGACTTCTTGAGCCTCTAGAGTGCGCAATTCTTATCCCATTAGAATGAAGTTTTGCACGACAAGTTTTGTTATGATATCCAACAACTGTGTCAAGTATGGTTCAAATAGGTCCATAACCTGATATAGGTGCCATATAAACCGATCTTGGGTCTTGACTTCTTGAGCCTCTAGAGTGCGCAATTCTTATCCGATTGGAATGAACTTTTGCACGACGTATTTTGTTATAATATCCAACAACTGTGCCAAGTATGGTTGACATCGGTCTATAACCTGATATAGCTGCCATATCAACCGATCTTGGGTCTTGACTTCTTGAGCCTCTAGAGTGCGCAATTCTTATCCGATTGGAATGAAGTTTTGCACGACAAGTTTTGTTATGATATACAACAACTTTGTCAAGTATGGTTCAAATAGGTCCATAGCCTGATATAGGTGCCATATAAACCGATCTTGGGTCTTGACTTCTTGAGCCTCTAGAGTGCGCAATTCTTATCCGATTGGAATGAACTTTTGCACGACGTATTTTGTTATAATATCCAACAACTGTGCCAAGTATGGTTGAAATCGGTCTATAACCTGATATAGCTCCCATATAAACCGATTTGGGATCTTGACTTCTTAAGCCTCTAGGGGTCGCAATTATTATCCGATTTGCCTGAAATTATGTACTACTGATCCTCTCATGACCATCAATATACGTGTTTATTATGATCTGAATCGGTCTATAGCCCGATACAGCTCCCATATAAATCGATCTCTCTATTTTACTTTTTGAGCCCCCAAAGGGCGCAATTCTTATTCGAATTGGCTGACATTTTACACAGGTCTCCAACATGTAATAATATAATAATAGCAGAGCAAATCTTTTCTTATATCCTTTTTTGCCTAAGAGGAGATGCCGGGAGAAGAACTCGGCAAATGCGATCCATGGTGGAGGGTATGTAAGATTCGGCCCGGCCGAACTTAGCACGCTTTTACTTGTTTTACACTTTTTTTCTAAAGCAAGCTAAAAGTAACAGCCGATAACTGACAGAAGAAACAATGCAATTACAGAGTCACAAGCTGTGAATAAATTTGTCAACGCCGAATATATGAAAAAACCGCAATTACTTTTTGGGCAACCCAATATTTCTCAGCACAAAAACCGCCCTTGACTGTCGCAGATCTCTCAACGGGATGGCTGAACAGTTCAAAATTCACCTGTTCTGGGTGCCGGGCCACAGACAGAGAATCGTAAAGCGGACGAGGTTACGAGCCTAGCAACTACCTTACACATTCCTGTGTAAGGTAGTGGGTATGCCTCTAGCGATATGTAAGCTAAGTTTTCGGGACCAGATCCGAAGGACAACGAATGATAGATGGTCACAAAGAGGAGGCTGTGAGTATCTATGTGACCTAATATAGACTTGAAGAGGTCTACTGCTTTGCTGTCATTGGATAGAACAGCTTTCTCAGTCATTGTATTCGTCATGACAGGTCACTGTCTAATCGGAAAACATGCTGACAGACTGAAGGTTGCCAGCAACGACTTTTGCAGAAGCTGTGAGGACGTCGAAGAAGAACAGACTATAGAACACCTTCTGTGTGTGTATCCCGCACTAGCAGTCAGAAGGAGTTCCACTTTAGGTTCTCGTTTCTTTGAAAACCTGTCTGATTTAGCGGATGTGAACATTCGCAAGTTATTGGGTTTTTAAAAGCGATCTGGATGGTTCAACGGTAGGAACTAGAAGGCATCTTTCTTCTTCTGTTACTGTGGTATCACAATGGACGAAAACGTCTAAGTGAGACTGATGGCAAAATGCCGTTTAAACCTAACCTAACCTTTTGCCAGCTCATATCACAAATAACAAGTAAAAGCGTGCTAAGTTCGGCCGGGCCGAATCTTATATACCCTCCACCATGGATCGCATTTGTCGAGTTCTTTTCCCGGCATCTCTTCTTAGGCAAAAAGATATAAGAAAAGAGTTGCTCTGCTATTAAAACGATATCAAGATATGGTCCGGTTCGGACCACAATTAAATTATATGTTGGAGACCTGTGTAAAATTTCAGCCAATTCGTATAAGGATTTCGCCCATTGGGGCTCACGAAGTAAAATAGAGAGAACGATTTATATGGGATCTGTATCGGGCTATAGACCGATTCAGACCATAATAAACACGTTTATTGATGGTCATGAGAGGATCCGTCGTACAAAATTTCAGGCATATCGGATAATAATTGCGACCTCTAGGGGTCAAGAAGTCAAGATCCCAGATCGGTTTATATGGCAGCTATATCAGGTTATGAACCGATTTGAAACTTATTTGACACAGTTGTTGAAAGTAAAAATAAAATACGTCATGCAAAATTTCAGCCAAATCGAATAGGAATTGCGCCCTCTAAAAGCTCAAGAAGTCAAATAACCAGATCTGTTTATACGGCAGCTATATCAGGTTATACACCGATTTGAACCATATTTGGCACAGTTGTTGGGTATAAAAACAAAACACGTCGTGCAAAATTTCATTTCAATCTATAGACTCAAGAAGTCAAGACCCAAGATCGGTTTATATGGCAGCTATATCAGGTTATGGACCGATTTCAACCATACTTGGCACAGTTGTTGGATATAATAACAAAACACGTCATGCAAAATTTCATTCTGATCGGATAAGAATTGCGCACTCTATAGACTCAAGAAGTCAAGACCCCAGATCGGTTTATATGGCAGCTATATCAGGTTATAGGCCGATTTCAACCATACTTGGCACAGTTGTTGGATATAATAACAAAACACGTCGTGCAAAATTTCATTTCAATCGGATAAGAATTGCGCACTCTATAGATTCAAGAAGTCAAGACCCCAGATCGGTTTATATGGCAGCTATATCAGGTTATAGGCCGATTTCAACCATACTTGGCACAGTTGTTGGATATAATAACAAAACACGTCGTGCAAAATTTCATTTCAATCGGATAAGAATTGCGCACTCTATAGATTCAAGAAGTCAAGACCCAAGATCGGTTTATATGGCAGCTATATCAGGTTATGGACCGATTTGAACCATACTTGGCACAGTTGTTGGATATCATAACGAAACACGTCATGCAAAATTTCATTCTGATCGGATAAGAATTGCGCACGCTAGATGCTCAAGAAGTCAAGACCCAAGATCGGTTTATATGGCAGCTATATCAGGTTATGAACCGATTTTGAACATACTTAGCGCAGTTGTTGGATATCATAACAAAACACGTCGTGCAAAATTTCATTCCAATCGGATAAGAATTGCGCACTCTAGAGGCTCAAGAAGTTAAGACCCAAGATCGGTTTATATGGCAGCTATATCAAAACATGGACCGATATGGCCCATTTACAATACCAACCGACCTACACTAATAAGAAGTATTTGTGCAAAATTTCAAGCGGCTAACTTTACTCCTTCGGAAGTTAGCGTGCTTTCGACAGACAGACGGACGGACGGACGGACGGACGGACAGACGGACGGACATGGCTAGATCGACATAAAATGTCACGACGATCAAGGATATATATACTTTATGGGGTCTCAGACGAATATTTCGAGTAGTTACAAACAGAATGACGAAATTAGTATACCCCCCATCTTATGGTGGAGGGTATAAAAATTAACCCATGAACACGCCGTTAAGGCACGGGGGCAGACTTCTCACATATGAATGAGTTCTGTCCTATTCAAGTTTAAGCTCAATGATAAGCACTTCCTTCTTCTTCTGTCGCCAGCAGTTGGTTATCCCCCAACGCTAAAAAATTTTCAGAGGTTCTCGCCAGGATTCTAACCCAGGCGTTCACCGTCGTAGGCGGACACGCTAACCTCTGCGTTACGTTGGCCTTAGGTAATATCAAAATGTAAATTTTCCCACGAACATACCATTTAGGAACATCGGGGAAATATCTCTTTTATTAAATGGATAGATACACCTATGAAGTATTTCCAAAAATTCCGCCAGGTTTTTAAAGAGGGGGAAAAATTTTATCAAAGTTATCAGGCATTTACCGTCATGCTGAGGCATGACTCACGGTCGTTTTTATAAAATTAATAACAAAATTTTATTGGCTGGGTCAAGTTATTGGAATCGAACATGATGTTTCAGACATCTGTATAAGTCTGGGATTGTGACGCAAGCCAACTGTGGGAATATAAACAAGTAAAAGCGTGCTAAGTTCGACCGGGCCGAATCTTATATACCCTCCACCATGGATCGAATTTGTCGAGTTCTTTTCCCGGCATCTCTTCTTAGGCAAAAAAGGATATAAGAAAAGAGTTGCTCTGCTATTAAAACGATATCAAGATATGGTCCGGTTCGGACCACAATTAAATTATATGTTGGAGACCTGCGTAAAATTTCAGCCAATTCGTATAAGAATTGCGCCCATTGGGGCTCACGAAGTAAAATAGAGAGAACGATATATATGGGATCTGTATCGGGCTATAGACCGATTCAGACCATAATAAACACGTTTGTTGATGGTCATGAGAGGATCCATCGTACAAAATTTCAGGCATATCGGATAATAATTGCGACCTCTAGGGGTCAAGAAGTCAAGATCCCAGATCGGTTTATATGGCAGCTATATCAGGTTATGAACCGATTTGAACCTTATTTGACACAGTTGTTGAAAGTAAAAAGAAAATACGTCATGCAAAATTTCAGCCAAATCGGACAGGAATTGCGCCCTCTAGAAGCTCAAGAAATCAAATCCCCAGATCTGTTTATATGACAGCTATATCAGGTTATGAACCGATTTGAACCATACTTGGCACAGTTGTTGGATATCATAACAAAATACTTCGTGCGAAAATTCATTCAAATCGGATACGAATTGTGCCCTCTAGAGGGTCAAGAAGTCAAGACCCAAGATCGGTTTATATGGTAGCTATATCAGGTTATGGACCGATTTGAACCATACTTGGCACAGTTGTTGGGTTTCATAACAAAACACGTCGTGCAAAATTACATTCCAATCGGATAAGAATTGCGCCCTCTAGAGGGTCAAGAAGTCAAGACCCAAGATCGGTTTATATGGTAGCTATATCAGGTTATGAACCGATTTGAACCATACTTGGCACTGTTGTTGGATATAATAACAAAACACGTCGTGCAAAATTTCATTTCAATCGGATAAGAATTGCGCACTCTAGAGGCTCAAGAAGTCAAGACCCAAGATCGGTTTATATGGCAGCTATATCAGGTTATGGACCGATTTGAACCATACTTGGCACAGTTGTTGGATATCATAACAAAATACGTCGTGCAAAATTTCATTCTGATCGGATAAGAATTGCGCACGCTAGAGGCTCAAGAAGTCAAGACCCAAGATCGGTTTATATGGCAGCTATATCAGGTTATAACCCGATTTGAACCATACTTGGCACAGTTGTTGGATATCATAACAAAACACGTCATGCAAAATTTCATTCCAATCGGATAAGAATTGCGCACTCTACAGGCTCAAGAAGTCAAGACCCAAGCTCGGTTTATATGGCAGCTATATCAAAACATGGACCGATATGGCCCATTTACAATACCAACCGACCTACACTAATAAAAAGTATTTGTGCAAAATTTCAAGCGGCTAGCTTTACTCCTTCGGAAGTTAGCGTGCTTTCGACAGACAGACGGACGGACGGACGGACGGACGGACGGACGGACGGAAGGACGGACAGACGGACGGACATGGCTAGATCGACATAAAATGTCACGACGATCAAGAATATATATACTTTATGGGGTCTCAGACGAATATTTCGAGTAGTTACAAACAGAATGACGAAATTAGTATACCCCCCATCTTATGGTGGAGGGTATAAAAATGGAGGAGGGAGACTTCTCAAAACTTTTTTTTAATATCCAGAGGATATACCTAGAGCACCAAAGCTCTTGGAATTATTGCATTCCCATTACATAAATGGAGGCCACCCTAGCGCAGAGGTTAGCATGTCCGCCTATGACGCTAAACGCCTGGGTTCGAATCCTGGCAGAACCATCAGAAAATTGTTCAGCGGTGGTTATCCCCTTCTAATGCTGGAGAAATTTGTACGTACTTTGCCACGTAAAAACTTCTCCCCAAAGATGCGTCGCTCTGCGGCACGCCGTTTGGACTCATTAAAATTGAATCGGACAACACCCATTGATTTGTGAGAAGTTTGCCCCAGTTCCTTAATGGTATGTTCATGGACAAATTTGCATTATATAAATTCTGTGAACCTGCAGATATCTCTAGAAAATAGTGCAAGCCATCAATCAGACCACCCTCGTTCTATAACCATCAAGCGAGTGATGCCAACCACCCGAAAGGGGAAAAAACCCGCCCATATGTATAAAATTACAAATATACTTTTAATAACATGAGTGAACGAACGAATGAACAAACGAACGAACGAGTAAAGGAGTATGACAGCCTCCTTTTTTTGGATGGTCGCATTGTTCTTGAATTTCATTTGTGGTACTCCCACAATATCAGGGAGAGAGATGGGTCTGTAACGATGAATGGCAATGCCAATGCCAAAGTCAGTCATTGAACATAAACGCGGCTACACATGCATGTGTTTGTGTCATTTGGAATGCGTGCGTGAGTGCGTGTTTACGTGAGCGCGTCTGTGTATGAGTGTGTCTGCATGTGCGAATGGACCGGTTTGCAATTATGTGCGTTAGCCTGATTGTGATGTATGGCATAGTAGGTGCTTGACGTTATGGGAGTGAGGCGGTGGGGTTTTTGTGTTGTTCATAATGTTGTTGTGTTGCTGCTGTTGTGTTTGCTGGTGTTGCCATTGTATTTGTTGTGTATGTTATTTAATCCTTATTGTTAATTTATTATTTGTTTGTTGTTGTAAATGTTGTACATAAATCGTTATGAATTAAATTGAAATTGGTCGTATTTTATTGTTGCTGCTATGGCAAAGACACAGTGTAACGAGATGAACTTGGTTTTTTTGAGCCAACTAGGCTTAAATTTGAAATTTTACTATTTTGAACAATTTTGACACATAAAGTGTATCTCACAATCAGACAATCCAGATCTCTTAAAGATTCCATTAAATCATCCACTAAATTCACAAAATGAACGATAAAATAGTTCGAGAGAAAAGACGTTGCAAAATCATGCACCAATGTTGTCATTATCATACACATTTTCTTGTAAATAGTGTTAACAAGCGTGGATGATTTTGTGTACTCGCGTTTTTGATTTCATGTGTGAATGCACAAACCTCAAGTTAAGTCAAATCCTAGAAAAGACCCGAGAAGGTCAAGTCAATACCTACCATCTATTCGGTGACAACAAAGCCGTCTTCGACAGCCCTATACGTTCAAATGTATTTCAAGTCATGTCTTAGTTTGGCATCCCTGCAGAACTGATACGACTTTGCAGGATGATGCTTGCTGATACGCGGTTCTCAGTTAAAATAGGAAATAACATCTCTGAACCGTTCAATACCAAACGAGGTTTCAGACAGGGAGACATCGTGTGATCTCTTTAATATCCTGCTGGAGAAGATTGTACGAGATACAGATGTGAATAGATATGGCAATCTACTCACAAGAGACCATATGCTACTTGCCAATGCCGTCGACATCGATATCATAGGTCGGTCACCGGAAGTAGTAATTGTAGCCTATGAAAGTATTGAAAGATAATCAACGAAAGTGGGTTTGGCAGTAAATGGAGATGAGACAAAGTGGATGAAATCAACTCCTACAAAGCCCTGTAAACCCGATAAGACAAAGAAAATTGAGAAAGTTGGGAACTAGAACTTTGAGATAGTCAGCAACGTTATCTACCTTGGCACCGCCGTAACCGAAACAAGCGACACCAGTTTTGAAATGAGTGATAATATTGGCTAACAGATGCTATTTTGGACTGTGAAAGCATATGAGGAGCAAAGCTATCTCTAGACAGACAAAAATTACACTATGAAAGACACTAATACTACCCGTGCTGTTATATGGCATGGGTACTTGCGGAAGAAGATGAGGCAGTTCTTGAAGAGTTTGTGAAAAAATCCTTCGTAAAATATTAGGACCAGTTTTGGGTTAATGGAGAATATAGGCGTCGTATGAACCACGAATTGTATGACGACGATAGAATAGTTAAAAGCATCAAAATACAACGGTTGCGTTGGCTAGGTTAAGTTGTCGGAATGGATGAAGAAGCTCAAGCAAAAAAGTCTGTTGAAGGCGACCGTAAAATATAACGCAAAATGAAATGCCGAGAATTCCGATGGGGTGGCCAAGAAGAGTGTCTATTTCAAAACAAGGTGTCAGAAATTGGAGATCTACTGCGCATTGCAGAAGATCGAGAAGATCGAGGCGCTTGGGCATTTATTCTACGTTCGGCCAGAGGAATACATTTTCTGTAATGTCCAATTTAAGTAAAAGTAAAGTATGTTCATAACCGTTAGTGGTATAACGTGGTAAAGCTTTCGTAAACAAACATGCATTGGATGGATTGAACACAAGTTCGATTCTTAGCATCACACAAAAACTATTTGCAATCGTAAATACAAAATTGCCCACTAGACGTTGCCAACATGTGAACGGCTTGGGGCGTTTCGTCCACGAAAATTGTTGTTGCTTCAAAAACATTTGAGGCTGATCTGAAAACATCCTTGTGTTGATTGTCTCTCTGAAATAAGTCACCATGAAATATCCACCCAAAATAGAAAAAAATGAAAAAACTGCTCTATAGAAAGCAAAGACAACTTTTTTATGGAAGTTATTTAATTTTTTTTTTGCGATTTATCTCAAATTCATTTTTGCGAAGATATTTCATTATGAAATAACTCCCCAATCCGGTTGGATTAGGTTCAAGGTGCGCCCCATCAATGAGGAATGGAACTCAAAACGTACTTCGAAATCATTAGTTAGTGAAGCATCTAAGGAGAAATCGTCCACAACGCAAATGTCCAGTGTCCTGAGGAAGAGTGTTTTCAATGCTTTCTCAACTGCACCTAGATGCGCACGGAAGCTCATCATGACAAGACCTAACGAATCTTGTGAGGATGAACTACTGGCGGAATCGGAAAACGAGGCTAACACAACAGTGTTGTAAGTTGACTATGGTCCGGCTTCTACAAATAAATCTCCATAATTGTATGGCCGCTTCGGCGGCACTAAAGGTCCTCCTGATGGCGGGGGGATTTGACATGCGTCTTATCCAGGAACCATTGGTGTGTGAAGGAATGGTTCTTGGACTAAGAATTCCAGGATTTAAATTAATCAAGGGTACGGGGAATGGGAGACATAGAGTCTGTATTCATGCAAAGAGTAGTCTAAATGTTTTTCTTCTTCCGTCGCTAAGCACTGAAGATTCAGTAGTAGCCAGCCTTGAAATAAACAAGTATCATTACTGGCTGGCTTCCCTGTATATGGCACACGATTCAAATATGCCGCCTTCAAACCTTAAGTTGCTGTTTGAAGCCGCTTCTGTTGGGAAGAAGAACCTCATTGTAGAAAGTGATGCTAATGGAAAGTGGAAGTTCGGATGTCAACGAAAGGGGTGAGCTGCTTATCGAATATATTATAAGTTGCAATGTGGCGATTTGTAATAAAGCGGATAAACTCACCTCTATTACCAGGAACAGGCAGGAGGTACTAAAAATTACCTTTGTATCGGAAGGTATTAGCCCAAGAATATGCGACTGGGAAATGTTGGATGACCACAGCTTCTAGAAGAAGATGTCACTGTTATACATTCATCGGAGGTTATTGGGGAAATTATGTATTAGAAAATAGCGACCACCATGATGAACCCAGAGCTGGTTGATATAAGGAATGACTGCAGATAACCCTTCAACAAAGCGAAAGCCACAAGAGCTCCACACGATTGGGACATCTATAAGGCTGAGCTAAGGAAATATAAGGGAGGAGCTGAGAAGCTGGGTGGAATTATGCAGCTCGTGGAATATACATCTGACTCCGTTAGGTCACGGAAGATCCTATCCTCGAAACCTATATCGTTGGGACGTTGTATTTAGAAATCAGAGAATGTTATGACAATGTCTAGTGAGGAAACGCTAGACTTTCTGCTTGATACACATTTCCTGGATAATTCTCCAAAGACAATGTGGTTCTAGAAGACGATGTCCTGGTATACATTCGTCGGAGGTTATTGGGGAAATTATGTCTTAGCCGAATATCTTGATATTGGGGTTGCTTTTAACATTGCAAAACCAGCGGGAGCTGAAGTTTCAAGGCATCAATACTGCGCCAAGAAATTTTTTTGAGGGACACCTTAAGGAGGTGAATTGTCTTCTCTTTATAGCCTTTAACATTATTGTCTCTGGAACAAAAAGGTGTTGCCTCGTATGCATATGGCATTGCTATTGCGGTTGAGGGAAAGTTTCCCGGCACTCTGGAAGATACACTTCAGGAAGCTCTACGCATGAAAGCGAAGTGGGCTACGAACAGTGGTCTAGGCAAAAATCAAGTTACCCACAGTGAATGTTTACTGAAAGCGCAAAATAACTGGGTATTTTGCTGCAAAAGAGCCATAGGCTTTTCACTGGGTATATACTGCAGTTGTCAGACCTATAATGTTATATGGTGTTGTGGCCTGGTGGACGGCGCTTCAGAAGTCCACATACTGCTCATATTCAGCCGGTTTCAAACGATGGCTTCTTAGAGCGCTTAGCCGCCATCTGATGAACTGAATTTAATGTTACACCTAATGTTTCTGGACATTGTGGCATGACAAATTGCTGCGACCACTGATGTGAGGATTAGGGAGCTTTATCTTTAGTCATAAAGCGGCTACGGATGTCATGTTATACTTGATACAATGCCCTATGTTCCAGGCAGTGTGATTTACACATTGCATGAGTCGCTTTTTGATAAAAACTTCTGTAACATTTTTGGAACAACAATATGCCTGGTTACATAGACTACTATACGGATGGATCCAAACTAAAAGACCAGGTGGGTTTTGAGGTGTACACAGAAGAACTAGGACTGGTAATATCGAGCAGATTACCCGACCACTGCAGTGTGTTCAAGCAGACATCCTTCCGATTAAAGAAGTGGTGGAATGGCTAAGTTATTATGCCTGATTGGCTTAAATATCTTCTCAGACAGCCAGGCAGCCATTAAATTTCTAGGGTACATATATCTGTATTTAAAACCCGCTCTCGACTGTCGCAGATCTTTTTAACAAGATGGCTGATTAGTTCAAAATGCACCTGTTCTGGTTGCCAGACCACAGAGCTTGCGAGATTAGAAACTACTATACACATTCCAGGGGAACTGGAATCCGTGGGTACGCCTCTAGCGACATGCAAGTTAAGTTGTAAGGTTCAGGCCCGAAGGGCAACGAATGATAGATGGTCACAAAATTATGTAGCCTAATCTTGAATTGAAAAGGTCTACCGCTTTGCTGGCACTGGCAAGAGCAGACGTCTCAGTCATTGTATCCTTTATGACAAATCACTGTCTGATCGGAAAACATGCTGACAGACTGCAGGACGCAAGTAACGGCCTTCGCTGATACTGTGAGGACGTCGATGAAGAAGAGACCATAGAACTTCGTAATGTGTTGTCCGCACCGGCATGCAGAACCAGCTCGGATTTGGGTTCCCATTTCTTTTAGATTTATCTGATTTAGGGGATATGAACATTCGGAAGTTGTCAGGCTCATAAGACAATCTGGATGCTTAAGCGGTAGTAACTAGGAGGCACCTATCTGCTCATGTTCCTGTGGTATCACAAAAGACGAAAAACAATTAAAAAGGCGTTAAGTTCGGCCAGGCCGAACTTTGGATACCCGCCATTTCGTCATAATCCGGTGGTCCGATTTATACCAAATTTGGCACGGACATTGTTTGATCAATATTGATCTTTTTGGTATCTATTGGGTTGCCCAAAAAGTAATTGCGGATTTTTCATATAGTCAGCGTTGACAAATTTTTTCACAGCTTGTGACTCTGTAATTGCATTCTTTCTTCTGTCAGTTATCAGCTTTTACTTTTAGCTTGATTTAGAAAAAAAGTGTAAAAAAAGTATATTTGATTAAAGTTAATTCTAAGTTTTATTTCAAATGCATTTACTTTCTTTTAAAAAATCCGCAATTACTTTTTGGGCAACCCAATATATCCGAACATAGACCGAACTGAACCATATACCATACGAATTTTAAAAAGCCTTACAATAGTCACTGTGTCAAATTTCAGCAAAATCGGATTTAAGATACGCCTTTTATGCGGCCAAGACCTAAAATCGAGAGATCGGTTTATATGGCAGCTATATCCAAATTTGAATCGATCTGGGCCAAATAGAAGAGGGATGTCGAAGGGTCTAACATATCTCACAGTCCCAAATTTTGGCAAAATCGGATAATAAATAAGTCTTCTATGGGCCCAAGACCTTAAATCGAAATATCAGTCTTTATGACAGTTATATTCAAATCTGCACTTATCTGGGCCAAGTTAAAGAAAGATGTCGAAGGCTCTAACACAACTCACTCTCCCAAATTTCGGCGACATTGGACAATAAATGCCCCTTTAATGGGCCTAAGACCCAAAATCGGAGGATCGGTCTATATGGCATCAACATCCAACTCTGGAAACAACTGGGCCAAATTGCAAAAATATGTCGAAGAGCCTAACACAACTCCCTGTTCCAAATTTCCGCGAAATCAGACAATATATGCAAATTTTATGAATCCAAATCCTTAAATCGAGAGATCGGTCTATATGGCTGCTATATCCAAATCTGGACCGATTTGAGCCAAATTGAAGGAAGATGTCGAAGGTCCTAACACAACTCACTGTACCAAATTTTTGCGACATTGGACAATAAATGCGGCTTTAATGGTCCCAAAACCTTACGTCAAGAGATCAGTCAACATGGCAGCTATATCTAAATCTGAACCGATCGAGGCCAAATTGAAGAAAGATGTCAAAGGGCCCAACACAACTCGTTGTTTGAAATTTCCACGACTTTAATTCGAGAGATCGGTCTTAATTGCAGCTATATCCGAATCAGAACCGATCTAAGCCATATTGTACACGGATGTCGAGGAGCCAAACACAACTTACTGCTTCAAATTTCGGCGAAATCGGACAATAGATGCGCCTTTTATGGGCCAAAAACCTTAAAACAAGAGATCGGTCTATATGGTAGCTATATCCAAGTCTGGACCGATCCGATCCAAATTGAAGCAGAATGTCTAAGGCCCTCAACTCACAGTCCCAAATTTCAGCGATATCGGACAATAAATGCGCCTTTTATGGGCATAAGACTCTAAATCGGCAGATCGGTCTATATGACAGCTATATCCAAATCTCGACCGATCTGAGCCAAATGGAAGAAATATTTCGAAGGCTTATCTTACTGTCCCAAATTTCGGCGACATCGGACAATAGAACCTTAAATCGAGAGATCGGTCTATATGGCAGCTACATCCAAATCTGGGCCGATCTAGGCCAAATTGACAAATGATGTCGGTGGGCCTTACACAACTCATTGTCTCAAATTTCAGCAAAATCCGATAATAAACGTCCGATTTTGCTGAAATTTGGGACAGTGAGTTGTATTAGGCCCTTCGACATCCTTCATCAATTTGACCAAGATCGGTCCAGATTTGGATATAGCTGCTATATAGACCGATCCTCCGATTTAGGGTCTTAGGCCCATAAAAGCCACATTTATTATCCGATTTTGCTGAAATTTGTGTAAAGTGAGTTGTGTTAGGCTCTGCGACATCCTTCGTCAATTTGGCCTAGATCGTTCCAGATTTGGATATAGGTGCCATATAGACCGATCCTCTGATTTAGGGTCTTTGGCCCATAAAAGCCACATTTATTATCCGATTTTGAGTTGTGTTATGCCCTTCGACATTTTTCTTTAATTTGACCCATATCGGTTCAGATTTGGATATAGCTGCCATATAGACCGATCTCTCGGTTTTAGGTTTTGACTTGTACTTATTAGTATTTGGTCCAAATCGGAGCATATTTCGATATAACTGCTATGGGACATAAGGTATGCAATTTTCACCGGATTTTGATGGAAGGTGGTTTACATATATACCCGAGGTGGTGGGTATTCAAAGTTCGGCCCGGCCGAAATTAACGCCGTTTTACTTGTTAAAGACTGTAGCGTGATTTCATCAGACAGACGAACGGACATGGCTTGATCGTCTTAGATTTTTAAGCTGATCGTCTTAGATTTTTAAGCTGATCCAAAATTTGTTGTGTTTTCTTTGCTAGGTCTGGACCGACCTCGTATATCCCTCATTCTATTGCAAATGGCATAGAAAAGTCGAGAACTATTTTTAATGGCTAGCCGCTGCATTGAAATACTGTGCCATTTCAATTTGCCTTTGTTGCGGATAATATTGCCATCGTCTGCGTGTATAACAAACTGTCGAACTTATGTAATCACAATGTGGCAGTGGTTTTGCTGCGGTACAAATATGCTAAGGTTTTCGGTCTAGTGTTTCTTTTTTTTTCTCCATATTCCATGCAGTGGGGCTGATGGAGAAGTATGCCATAGGTTCGCCCATCCCCACATGGGGGCAAACATAAATATATAAATTCACCATAATTGTATCTACATGGTATGTAGTCCTTATTTACCACATTGTAATTATATAAATGTGGTTTTTAAAGTAACATTGGCCCCTATTAAACAACGCCACAAATATTTCCAACGCCATTGAATAGCTAGTAGGGAAATTTAAAATATTTTAAATGGAAATAATATGTGAAATTAAAAATTCTGTTGTTGTGTTGTGTATATAAACTCAGGAAATTGTGTAAAGGTAAAACTAAAAAAAAAACAATTCACATCAAAGATATATGCCTCATTAAATTTAAAATAAATTTTTTACTGCTATGTTAAGAATAATTTTTATCCTCAATTGAACATAGTCATCTAGAAATCATCATCTTCCTTCCATTAATCATTTGCCAATCGAATTCCAATTTCGCATATGGTTCCCTTTACTTTCGCAACCATTAACAAACCAACCCCATCTTCATAAAAGCAATATTAAATGGCTGGTTTTTTTTTATTTAACACAGATGTAGAAAAACATTTGTCATCATAAAATAATCGTTTAAATATCAAAACTAAATGTAATGTAAATAAAAGCTAAATATTGACAATATGTACCGATGCGCGGTCTACATTTATGGACGTATTTTTTAAGTCATAATACCATTAGACTATAAAACACATGTCAGCCGAAAGGAATTGCTGTCGCCGTGCAGGATCAATAATATGGTATGAGCAAAGGTTAACTTCTGCCACAGTGGGTATTCGAGCCAGAGAGTGAGCGAGAGTGACACAAAAGCCAAACCAATCAATGATGCAATGATGGTAATAAATGCATATTGCACAGCTATAAAAGATTCAAGGATATAAAGGCTTTGATACACACACACACACATGCACACAATAACAACCCCCTTTGCACTGAAATAACAATTTGAAAGGATGACACCAATCTAAAACCAAACGATTTCGAAATGAAACTGAAAAATTGCAGCATATGACTTTGAAAAGGCACCTGAGCCTAGGCAGATAACGTTTTTTTTATTTTTTCTATTTTTTTATGAACACCACAGACTGAAGCCATTCCGGTTGTTGAACATTGAAGAATTGACTACATGAAATAGAACAACCCAGCAAAAAGTTTCATAACCGGGTAAATCGGTGGGTAGGTTAGGTTAGGTTGAAAAGAGGGTGTTGATATTAATCCGCGCCATGCCACTATGGGCATACTCCTAAGCCATTAATCGGCTTGTTGGGCGCTCTAAGTCGGGTAACTCGAAACTAAATTCAGTAACCAATTACTTTCAGGTTGGGAGCGCAGGTAGCCGAGTTGGTAGTGTGCTTTGATTACCAGTGCAGTGGTCGTGGGTTCGATTCCCACCAGGAGCCTTGGTCCGTCGCTACTGTGGTAACACAATGGACTTAAAATTGTCTAAGTGAGTCTGCAAAGGACTGCCACTCTTACCTAACCTAACCTATTTTCAGGTCTACCCTTAATATTACTTTTACTTGGGCATGTCATTAGAGAAAGGTGCTTCGGAGTAAATTAACCACCAGATTATAAATAATAACCTCTTCGTAAAAATACTGGAATACTAAAATTAATGAGATACCTCTAAACATACTTTAGTGAAGAAAATAATAGCTTGCCCACCCAAGCACGCTCTGCTGTGCCTTCTACAATATACACGATAAAAAGTAAAAAGTCTCTAAGTTCGGCCGGGCCGAACTTTGGATACCCACCACCTCGGGTATATACGTAAACCACTTTTCGTCAAAATCCGGTGAAAAATGCATACCTTATGACCCAAAGCAGCTATATCGAAATATATTCCGATTTGGACCATATACTAATAAGTACAAGTCATTGTTCAAAGTCATTGTGTATAACAAGTAGCTAGTATAGTAGCTATATGTAACAAGTAAAAGCGTGCTAAGTTCGGCCGGGCCGAATCTTATATACCCTTCACCATGGATCGCATTTGTCGAGCTCTTTTCCCGGCATCTCTTCTTAGGCAAAAAAGGATATAAGAAAAAATTTGCTCTGCTATTAGAGCGATATCAAATTATGGTCCGGTTTGGACCACAATTAAATTATATGTTGGAGACCTGTGTAAAATGTCAGCCAATTCGAATAAGAATTGCGCCCTTTGGGGGCTCAAGAAGTAAAATAGAGAGATCGATTTATATGGGAGCTGTATAGGGCTATAGACCGATTCAGACCAAAATAAACACGTATGTTGATAGTCATGAGAGGATCCGTCGTACAAAATTTCAGGCAAATCGGATAATAGTTGCGACCTCTAGAGGCTAAAGAAGTCAAGATCCCAGATCGGTTTATATGGCAGCTATATCAGGTTATGAACCGATTTGAATTATACTCAGCACAGTTGTTGGATATTATTACACAATACTTCGTGCCAAAATTCATTCACATCGGATAAGAATTGCACCCTCTAGAGGCTCAAGAAGTCAAGACCCAAGATCGATTTATATGACAACTATATCAGGTTATGGACCGATTTGTACCACACTGGGCACAGTTGTTGGATATCATAACAAAACACATCTTGCAAAATTTGGCAGCTATATGGAAATCTTAACCGATCAGGGCCAAATTGAAGAATAACTTCGTCCGAAATTTTGGCGACATCGGACAATAAATACGCCTTTTATAGGCATAAGAACCTAAATCGGCGATCTGAGCCAAATTGATGAAGAATGTCGAAGGGCCTTACGCAACTGACTGTCCCAAATTTCTGCGGTATTAGGCAATAAATGCGCCTTTTATGGGCCCATGACCTTAAATCGAGAGATCGGTTTATATGACAGCTATATCCAAATCTAGACCGATCTAAGCCAAATTGAAGGAGTATGTCGAGTGGCCTATCACAACTCACTGTCCCAAATTTTGCCAAAATCGGGCAATAAATGCGCCTCTCCTCTCAGACCGCTTAAAGTATATATATTCTTGATCGTCATGACATTGTATGTCGATCTAGCGATGTCAGTCTGTCTGTCCGTCTGTCTGTCGAAAGCACGCTAATTTTGGAAGGAACTAGCCGCTTGAAATTTTGCACAAATACTTCTTATTTGTGTAGGTCGGTTGGAATTATAAATGGACCATATCGGTCAATGTAGAGGGCTCAATTCTTGTCCGATTTGACAGAAATTTGGTACGTGGTGTTTTGGTATCTCTTCCAACAACTGCGCTAAGTATGGTTCAAATCGGTTCATGTTTTGATTTACCTGCCATATAAACCCATCTTGGGTCTTGATTTCTTGAGCCTCTAGAGGGCGCACTTCTCGTCCTATTTGACTGAAATTTTGTACGTAGTGTTTTTGTATCACTTTTCAACAACTGTGTTAAAACGATTAAAATCGGTTAATAATCTGGTATAGCTGCCATATATACCGATTTGGATCTTGACTTCTTGCGCCATAGAGGTCGCAATTCTTATCCGATTTGGCTGAAATTTTGCACGAAATTTGATTTCCAACAAACTTCTCACACATCAATGAGTGCTTTCAGATTCAAGTTTAAGCTCAATGATAAGGGCCGAGTCCGAAAGGCGTCCCACAGTGCGACACCTCTTTGGATAACATTTATTAAATGACCATGCATGGCATTGTGGCTCGCAAATGTCGCCAACATTAAGAGGGGATAACCACCGGTTTGTCGGATGTTCTGCTCAGGATTTGAACGCGTTTAGCGTCATAGGCTACTATGGCACGAATTCAATATCCGAATTCAGGGAGAAGTATCCCCTCCCTATAAAGATATTAGAGAGTTAAAGAAGGCGCAGCAGAGTTGGCCCGGTTCGGCTAGTCAAATATAAAAAACTTAAGTCAAATCTAATAATCATAATCAATAAGTCAATTTGAAGATCCAATTTATGTAAAAACTATATCCATATCTGAACCGGAAAGGGGTTTTTTGCAAGCTCCAACGATCCTTATTAAAAATGAGTAACTATCCAAAATTTCAAGCAGATCTCTTTAATCGTTGCACGGTTATAGTCCTTTCAACAGACGGACGGATGCGGCCAGATCAACTTAGAATGTCAACACAATCAAGAGCATCTATACATTATCGCAAATTAATATTTTGAGGTGTTACAAACGGGACATGTATGTAGCTGAACGCCTGGGTTTAAATTCTGGTGAGAACAACAGAAAAAATTTTGAGCGGTTGCTATCACCTCCTAATGCTGACGACATTTGTGAGGTACTATTCGATTTGAAAATATGGTATGGCAGCCAAGAGGTGTCGCACAGGAGCACGACGTTAGGTCTCCGCTATAAAAAGCAAAATAAGTAAAAGCGTGCTAAGTTCGGCCGGGCGGAAACTTATATATGATCCGCCATGGATCGCATTTGTCGAGCTCTTGCCACGGTATCTCTTTTTAGGCAAACAAAGGATAAAAGAAAAGAATTGCTATGTTATTGGAACACTATCAAGTTATGGTTCATTTCGAACCATAATTTAACTAAATATTGGAGACCATAGTAGAAGTCATTGTGTAAAATTTCAGCCAAACTAGTAAGAATTGCGAACTTTAGGGGCTGAAGAAGTAAAATAGGGAGATCGGTTTATAGGGGAGCCGTATTAGGCTATAAACCGATTCATACCATATTCGATACGTATGTTAAAGGTCATGAGAGAAGCCGTTGTATAGAATTTTAGCCAAATCGGATAATACTTGCACCAATTAGAGGCTCAAGAAGTTAAGATTCCATATCGGTTTATATGGCAGCTATATCGGGTTATGAACCGATTTGAACTATTCTTAGCACAGTTGTTGAAAGTTAAAACAAAACATGTCGTGCAGAATTTCAGCCAAATCGGATAATAATTGCGTCCTCTTGTAGTTCAAGAAGTCAAGACCCCAGATCGGTTTATATGGCAGCTATATCAGGTTATGAACGGATTTGATCCATTCTTAATACAGTTATTGGAAGTCATTACAAAACACATCATACAATATTTCAGCCAAATCCGATGAGAATTGCGCCTTCTAGAAGATCAAGAAATAAAGACCCCAGACAGGTTTATATGACAGCTATGTCAGGTTATGTATCGATTTAAACCGTACTCAGTACAGTTGTTCGAAGTCAAAATAAAACATCTCATGCATAATTTCAGCCAAATCGGATAAGAATTGTGCCCTCTAGCGGTTCAAGAAGTCAAGATCCCAGATCGGTTTATATGGCAGCTATAACAAAACGTGGACCGATATAGCCCATTTACAATCCCAACCGACCTAAACTAATAGGAAGTATTTGTGCAAAATTTCAAGCGGCTAGCTTTACTTCTTCGAAAATAAGCGTGCTTTCGACAGACAGGCGGACGGACGGACGGACGGGCGGACAGACGGATGGACAGGTGGACGGACAGACGGACGGACAGACGGACGGACAGACGGACGGACAGACGGACGGACAGACGGACGGACAGACGGACGGACAGACGGACGGACAGACGGACAGACAGATGGACGGACAGACGGACGGACAGACGGACGGACAGATGGACGGACAGACGGACGGACAGACGGACGGACAGACGGACGGACAGACGGACGGAAGGACAGACGGAAGGACATGGTTAGTTCGACTTAGAATGTCATGACAATCAAGAATATATATACGTAATGAGGTTTTAGACGAATATTTCGAGGAGTTCCAAACAGAATGACGAAAATAGTATACCCCCATCCTATGGTGGAGCGTATAATAATTGAATAGGTCAACCTTTGATATGTGAGAAGTTTGCCCTTGTTCCTTAATGGAATTTTCATGGAAATATTTGCAATTTGCATACAAACGGAGGCCACCGTAGCGCAGAGGTTAGCATGTCCGCCTATGACGCTGAACGCCTGGGTTCGAATCCTGGCGAGACCATCAGAAACAAGTAAAAGCATGCTAAGTTCGGCCGGGCCGAATCTTATATACCCTCCACCATGAATCGCATTTGTCGAGTAATTTTCCCGGCATCTCTTCTTAGGAAAAAATGATATAAGAAAAGAGTTGCTCTGCTATTAAAACGATATCAAGATATGGTCCGGTTCGGACCACAATTAAATTATATGTTGGAGACCTGTGTAAAATTTCCGCCAATTCGTATAAGAATTGCGCCCTTTGGGGCTCACGAAGTAAAATAGAGAAAACGATTTATATGGGATCTGTATCGGGCTATAGACCGATTCAGACCATAATAACCTCTTACAAGAACGAAGCGTTTGTTGGTTGCTCCAGTGTTTTGGTGACTTTTTCGTGGTTTCTGAGACTTATTCCTTGGGCCTTTTTGAATCATTCTGTTGTTCGTCGGAAGTGGGATAGTGGACGTTGTGGAGAGGGCTGATTTTTGTGTGCAACAGGCGAATTCACGGATTTAAAAATTGTAAGTTTCACAAAGAAAAACTGGTCGAAATTACAAAATATAATAGTATTTGGCACGGAGAGAATTCAGCAGACTGTAAACAAATATATCAGCTGTTCGAATTGACAAATATATAAAGTTGGCACTTAGTTGGACTAATCATAAGCTCAGTTAAGAAGGGCTGCATTTCATAATTTGGTTTGTGTCCCAACTATAAGAAATCCGTTAAACTAATACTAACTTACTATGCAACGAACACCGTGTAAAGAAAACATCTCCCAGCAAACAAAAAGAAGGCTGAATGAGACTTCGCCGGAGGACAGGAACATGTCTAAAAAACCAGTTGGAAATATGGAAGTTGGTGAATTAATGGAAATGATGAAGCTTACCATGAACTCCTTGTTGGAGAAAAAGCTTGAAAATCTTCCAACTAAGAAGGATTTGGAATCCATCAAATCAGACATAAATAATGTATGCGAGGAAATCGGGACACTAAAATCCGAAAACATAAAATTAAAAGAGGAAATAGGATGTTTAAAACACAAAATAGAGGAAGATGAAAACAATATACGATGGCTAGAGCATCAGATTAAAAATACGAAATTGGTATTTAAAGGCCTGGTTTTTGAGAAGACACCAGTGGACTCTGTTTTGAAAGTGTGTGAAGAAAACCTTAATATAAAAGCTAAAATATCTTCAGCACAGATTGTTGCGGTTAGAAATAACACGTGCACAATTATAGCGGAATTTGAAAATGAAACGGTCGTAAACCAAGTATTACATACTACAAAAAACTTAGCCGGAACATCTATATCTATAGACAGAGATTTAAATCCCAGAAGACAAAAAAATAAGAAAGCCATGCTAGCTTTAAGAAGACTAATATTGGCAGACAGTAATAAGCACAAAATCACTGTTCGGGACGACAAAATGCTTATATCCAACAAAAGATTCCAATGGAATAGTAAGAACGAGTTGATGTGTGGAAACCAGCCTGCGGAGGAAATATTTAAAATGCTATACGGCCCAGACTTGAAGAAGGCTAGTTTTAACGATATGTATGAAATATTAACTACTAATTCAAAAAACTAATAAAACCCCTTTCTGCTGCAAACAAACATGAAGTCGGTGCTAGATTGGAAAAACAGAAACTACTAATAGCAGCTTACAACATCAACGGATTGCAGAATAAATTATTATTTCCAACATTTTTCGAATATCTAAACATTTTTGATATATTCTTTTTAATTGAAACTCATATCTCGCAAAATAAAACTAAGCAGGCTGAAAAGTATTTTCCTGGTTTCACAATTTATTGGGATTATGCTGAAAGGGACAGCAATTACGGTAGAGCAAAAGGTGGAATAATGCTTGCTGTAAATTCAAAAGTGCATGAAAAAGGACTTAAGTATGAATTCGTATCCGGCGGTTCTATCAAAATTTTAAAGATATTAATGCAAAATGTGATGTTCAATATTATCCCGGTATACATAAGAGGGGCAGATTGGGATTCTGAGTTCCGACGGTTGAAATCGTTTGTAGCTGATAATGAAATAAATAACCCTGTGTTTATCGGGGACATGAATGTAAGAATCGGAGAAAATCAGCAAGATATTACGGCAATAAACAGATCCAATTTTATATCAGGCTTAATTAGGCGTAAGTCGCGGGATAAAGAAGTTAATTCGAAAGGGCGTAAATTGTTAGAATTTTGCGATGACTACAATTTGATTTTACTTAATGGTCAAACTCTCGGCGATGAAGAAGGCGAATTTACCTATATCAGCAATCTTGGGCAATCGGTTAACGATATATGTGCAGTATCCGCAAACTTGTTGTGGTATGTAAATAAATTCTCTATAGAAGAAAAAATATGGTCGGATCATCTCCCTATTGTACTTGAAATGGGTTTCAACACCGAAGCAATGTCTACTAAAAAACTAGCTTTACTGCCGAAGTTAAAATGGAAGGATTCTCAAAAGCAACAATACCAAAGAAGCCTAAACACTAATCTACAAGCAAATTCTGAAAATGTCCCAAATATTACTGAATTAACGAAGATAATTGAACGGTCAGCACCTTCGTCTGTCTCTACTCGTGCCTTTCTCCAAAAAAATAAGTGGTACAATGAACGATGCCATTGGGCTAGGAAAAAGGCTTTTGATCTTCTAAATAACTTTCGGAAATCACAGTTACATTCCGATAAGTCCAAATATTTAAAAGCCCAAGCAAAATATAAAGAAGTATGTCAAATTTGCAAAACCAACTATAATAACGATTTACTCTTTAAAATAAACACCATTAATAACGGCAAGGAATGGTGGAGCTTAGTGAAGGAAATAAGGGGCGAAGATCTTCGTATAGGTGCAAATATCTCGGCAAACATATTTAAAGATTATTTTATATCATTACTTAATCCGGCTCAAACATGTTCAGAAATATTATACGCACCTTTTTTGACTCAAGATCAGTTTCTGGACGCAGATATAACTGTGGAAGACATCAAAAAAGTACTTCGAGCAGTCAAACCGAATAAAGCACCAGGAGAAGACAGAATATCGTATGAATTCTTCATAAATGGCACAGAGGAACTTTTTATAACGCTAGCAAGTTTATACAATAAGATGTTTTCTGAAGCTAAGGTGGAAGAGTTTCTGGAAAAAACTATAATTTTTCCTATTTACAAAAAGGGGCCAGTAAATGAAGTGAATAACTACCGTGGAATATCATTTATGAACTCATCGGCTAAGATTTTTATGGGAGTCCTGAATGATAGGTTACAGGCGTGGGTTGAAGCTAAGGAAATAATTGTCGAGTATCAGGCTGGATTCAGAAGGAGGTACTCCACTGCAGACAACATTTATAATTTGTCAGCCATAGTCAACATTAAATTAGCTGAGCGAAGAAAAGTGTACGCTTTCTTCGTTGACTTTAAAGCAGATTTTGATACGGTCCCAAGAAAGTCACTATTATATAAACTGCATACTATTGGCCTCTCATACAAATTTATTAAAATGATATCGGAAATATACAAAAACACGAAAGCAGCAGTATGGACTGGTGAAGAATTGTCAGAATATTTTGACACAAAATCTGGAGTGAAGCAGGGATGTCTCCTCTCACCTCTTTTGTTTTCACTTTATGTAAATGATCTGCATGATGTCATAGAGGGTGGCATAAACATTGATGGGCACAATATCAGGGTTCTGTTATATGCAGACGACATTGTGCTATTGGCGGAAGAACCGGAAGTAATGAGCAGTATGATTGAAAAGTTAGATAGCTACTGTCAATTGTGGAATATGCATATTAATCTAAGTAAATCCAAAATGATGGTGTTTAGAAATGGGGGCCGGCTTGGACGGCACGAAAACTGGAAGTTCAGAGGGTACGACATTGAAATAGTTCCCGAATATAATTACCTAGGGGTAATATTAACTCCTCGAATGACCTTTACAAGGCACATCCAAAAAAGAAATAATGAAGCAAAATGCGCCATAAATATGACATGGCAAAATTTTCTTAGCTCAAAAAATGTGACTCTGAAAAGCAAATGGAAGCTGTTTTTGGCTGTCTGCAGATCAATACAAGCATATGCATCTCAAATCTGGGGTTACACATATTTTGATCAAGTAGATATGCTTCAGCGACATTTCCTTAAGAAAATAATGAATCTGCCGGATTCAACACCAAACTATGCCTTAGAAATTGAATTTGGAATTAAAAATGGCCACCTATACACGCTTGAAATGCATTTAAATTATGTAACGAAAACCTTGTTTAAATATGGAACAAACCGCTTACCGCACGTTTTGTCAAAAATTATTTTATCTAGAAATATATTCTGGGCCAAAGGTTTAAAAGATTTGGCAGATAGTCTAAGCATAGTAACACATAATCATGATGCAAGAGAACATGAATGGATAGAGTATAACGAGATATTGCTAAAACATGTTGAAGCAACTTACGCTAATGAACGGTTTCGAAAAGCGCTGGAGAGTCAATCGCGAATATACAGATTCCTAGACCATACTAGAGGGCAACTCTATGTGAAGGATGCATATACTCAAAACGAGATAACATGGATTTTTAAAGCTCGTTCTGATTTAATAGTGCTAAATGGCAACAGTTTTGATCGTTCAAGAGGGGAAACTTGTACGTTATGTAATTTACAAGATAAAGAAACACTACAACATTTCCTAGGCAAATGCCCAATTCTCAGAGCATACAGGGTATGTTTCTTCAATAAACCATTGCTAGCTGACAACGAAGTTATCAACATCTTGGATGGAAGACAGGAAACAGATTGGAAGAACTTGGCACGCTTCTTGATCTCAGCACTAAACTATAGAAAATTAATATTATCTGAATTTGCTTAAGTAAAATTATTATAATAATAATAATAATTAACTTATTAATTTTGAACTCCCGACTGACGACATTTTGTCATAGTCGTAAAATCTTTGATTGTTTTTTTTTTTTCGAGAATTTAATAACCCGAATAATGTAATATGTAAATTGAAAACGAAAGAAATTAACAATAAAGATTACACTACTACTACTACTAAACACGTTTGTTGATGGTCATGAGAGGATCCATCGTACAAAATATCAGGCATATCGGATAATAATTGCGACCTCTAGGGGTCAAGAAGTCAAGATCCCAGATCGGTTTATATGGCAGCTATATCAGGTTATGAACCGATTTGAACCTTATTTGACACAGTTGTTAAAAGTAAAAATAAAATACGTCATGCAAAATTTCAGCCAAATCGGTTTATATGGCAGCTATATCAGGTTATGAACCGATTTGAACCTTATCTGACACAGTTGTTAAAAGTAAAAATAAAATACGTCATGCAAAATTTCAGCCAAATCTAGTAACTCAAGAAGTCAAATCTCCAGATCTGTTTATATGACAGCTATATCAGGTTATGGACCGATTTAAACCATACTTGTCACAGTTGTTGGGTATCATAACAAAACACGTCGTACAAAAAATTCCATTCCAATCGGATAAGAATTGCGACCTCTAGAGGCTCAAGAAGTCAAGACCCAAGATCGGGTTATATATCAGCTATATCAGGTTATGAACCGAATTGAACCATACTTGGCACAGTTGTTGGATATAATAACAAAACACGTCGTTCAAAATTTCATTCTGATCGGATAAGAATTGCGCACGCTAGAGGCTCAAGAAGTCAAGACCCAAGATCGGTTTATATGGCAGCTATATCAGGTTACGGACCGATTTGAACTATACTTGGCACAGTTGTTGGATATCATAGCAAAACACGTCGTGCAAAATTTCATTCCAATCGGATAAGAATTGCGCACTCTAGAGGCTCAAGAAGTCAAGACCCAAGATCGGTTTATATGGCAGCTATATCAAAACATGGACCGATATGGCCCATTTACAATACCAACCAACCTACACTAATAATAAGTATTTGTGCAAAATTTCAAGCGGCTAGCTTTACTCTTTCGGAAGTTAGCGTGCTTTCGACAGACAGACGGACGAACGGACTGACGGACGGACGGACGGACAGACGGACGGACATGGCTAGATCGACATAAAATGTCACGACGATCAAGAATATATATACTTTATGGGGTCTCAGACGAATATTTCGAGTAGTTACAAACAGAATGACGAAATTAGTATACCCCCCATCTTATGGTGGAGGGTATAAAAATTTTCAGCGGTAGGTTTCCCCTCCTAATGCTGGCAACATTTGTGAGGTACTATGCCATGTAAAACTTCTCTCCAAATAGGTGTCGCACTGCGGCACGCCTTTCGGATTCGGCTTTAAAAAGGAGGCTCCTTATCATTGAACTCATTAACTTGAATCGGACTGCACTCATTGATATGCGAGAAGTTTTCCCCTGTTCCTTAGTGGAATGTTCATGGGCAAAATTTGCATTTGCATACAAACGGAATAATAGGATTACTATACCGCCAACCTATGGGTAGACAAAAATTAAATTTTCATGGAGAAATGAATCGAAATTTTCATTGAAAAAATTTTTTAAAAATATATATTTCTTAGAAAGTTTTCGCCCAAATTTATCCATGGAAATTCTTCAAGGAATATTCGCTGCCTATTTAATTCACTATTGGAAGTTTTATGAATTTCATAAAGAAATTTTCATTTTCACATCATTCCACAGTACATCAGCTCATGACCTGTTAGTGGCAATAAAATCATCAATAACAATAACAAAATGTCTAAAATGGAAACAGTTTTCATATTTTTTTTTTAGTCTTTCTATTTTTTTTTTTAAATTACACTATAAACTGCAATAACGATAAATGATAAATATCCATTCGCAAACAAAAGACAAACTGAACCATCAAACAAATGGCAAGAACAAAACAAACAAAATCAAATGAAAGTGAATAACGAATTGGAGAGCTTGCCATACTGCACTCACATTTGGAAAAAATGTATGGGAAGTGCAGCAAAGCCTAAAATGGATTAGGCCAAAACCATATGCAGACAACAGAATATCCGCTTTTTTCTAAAGCCAAAAAAAATTGACACAGATGAACCCAAAATTTGAGGGGTAACAACAAAAAATCCAAAGCAAAAAAAAAGGTATGAGAGTGTGCCAGACTGCATGAGTGTTAGTATTTGGCACGGGTGGTGAAATTTGAAACTCATAGAGAGAGCCTGAGTATACCACCCTTGCATTGTTCATTCAATATCAGTAGATTTGTAACCAGGATTAATTCTTAAGTCCTTAATCCATAATTTTACATAACATTCATTCCCTTAACGAGGTACGTTTTCTTTGTGTTCACCTTAACAAATTGAAATACGCTGGCAATGAGTGTAAGATATGCGGAGTGTGTATATCATAAGGCATTACATTTTGAAGGGCCTTTTGTCTAAATGTTTTGCAAATGCAAATTTGCCTATGACCATTAAAATTAAGGAATAGAAATACACGTCTAGACTTGGAAACGCCACAGCAGTCAGCCAAATGGCTGCAATCACCTGGAGGGCTTCCCATACCCAACAAAACTAAGCCGAACAATAGATTTAAAGGTTCGAGAACCTTTGCTATTGTCGCCAAGTACAGCTTGGTAAAGATATTTACCGACAAGAGAGAAAACAAGTAAAAAGGCGTTAAGTTCGGCCGGGCCGAACATTGGATACCCACCACCTCGGGTATATATGTAAACCATCTTTCATCAAAATTCGGTGAAAATTTCATACCTTATGTCCCATATCAGTTATACCAAAATAAGTTCCGATTTGGACCATATACTAATAAGTACACTAGCTATATCTAAAAATAAACCGATCTGAACTATATACGACACGAATGTCGAAAAGCCTAACATAAGTTACTTTGTTAAATTTCAGTGAAATCGGATTATAAATGCGCCTTTAATGGGGCCAAGACTTTAAATCGAGATATCGGTCTACATGGCAGCTATATCCAAATCTGGACCGATTTGGGCCAAGTTGTCAAAGAGCCTAACACAAAGCAATGTCCCTAATTTCGGCGAAATCGGACAATAAATGCCTCTTTTATGGTCCCAAAACCTTAAATCGAGAGATCGGTCTATATGGCAGCTATATTAAAATCTGTACCGATCTGTGCGATATTGCAGAAGTATGTCAAGGGGCTTAACTTAACTCGCTGTCCCAAATTTCGGCTACATCGGACAATAAATGAGCATTTTATGGGTCCAAAACCATAAATCAAGAAATCGGTCTATATGGCAGCTATATCCAAATCTGAACCGATCTGGACCAAATTGAAGAAAGATGTCGAAGGGCCCAACACAACTCACTGTCCCAAATTTCATCAAAATCGGATAATAAATGTGGCTTTTGTGGACCTAAGACCCTAAACCGGGGGATCGGTCTGTATGGCAGGTATATCCAAATCTGGATCTGTGCAAAGTTTCAGCTCAATATCTCTATTTTTGAAGACTGTAGCGTGATTTCAACAGACAGACGGACAGACGGACGGACATGTCTAGATCGTCTTAGATTTTTACACTGATCAAGAATATATATACTTTATAGGGTCGGAAATGGATATTTCGATGTGTTGCAAACGGAATGACAAAATGAATATACCCCCATCCTTCGGTGGTGGGTATAAAAAGAGTTGGATACCTAGGAAGAATTGGAGTGGGAAAGTCACGAATGTCGAGTTTAACGCATGGCCTAAGGGTGAATACAATGCGTCTACCAACGCCCCCACATGTGGTAACATGAGTACCAATTTGATCCCACGCATTTGGACGTGTTCACCTCCTTGGTAAGGAGGTGAAAAACCACAAACCACGTTGCTCCCAACTGGGGCCTCACCATTGTCAGACTGGAACCAAAGTTCCAGGGGCTCCTGACACCCGTGGTACCAGATTAAAGTCTCCGGTCAGACTTCGTAGCCTTAAAAGACTACTACCAGTTGAACCCCAAACAGTTCCTGACTGGTCAAATGGATGAGAAGAATCGCCCTAAGCCGACCTCAAGCCAGCATACAAAGGTATGCATCAAACATACAACGGGACGATATACAGAAACACAAACAGGACACGGCATTCCTCACGGGCTACGCCACACATATCTGCATCAACATGGGACTTCACAATCAGCGCGGCCACCCTCACGAGTGACCGAACACAACCACAACAGCTACGGGAACCAACGATGGGCAAACGCCGCTGCATCAACATGGGCAAGGCAGGTGCTAGGCCATGTCATGCGCAGCATCAAATCACTCGGTCGCACCAGCACAGCAACACCTCGATATGGATATCTAGCTTGTATTCATCCCTCCACCAAGTCTTGTCCGCCTCCTAAAAAATACTTCCAGGGAAAAGGTGGCCAGCCTTGCAACCGTCGTCTCGTCCTCAAGGGCCCTACTGAAATCCCACACCGCCTCGCTAATCCCCATCGCGCCTAGATCTCTAATGTCTGCATAGTACGGGCATTCTGTCAGTATATGCCTCCAGTCCTCAGGTCTCCCACAGTCGCACAAATCAGTCGCGGACAAATTCCACTGCTGAAAAAATGCATTAAAGGAACCATGTCCCGCCAGTATGAAGACCAGACTTAGGCCGAAGCCAAAGTCTGGGCGGTCTCGTACGAACGTCGCGTCACGAATAAATTCGTAAGTCACCCGACCATTGTCACTGTTCGTCCATCTAGTTCCCCACCTATCATCGAGACGCTCCAAAAGGAGTGCCTTGAGCCGCCTAACATCCCCATCAGGCAAGCAAGCCAGCATTGTCACCCTCTGACAAGAGAGGATCTTCTTTCGTCCTAAGACTGTCGCAGCAATTCCGTGCCATACAGGCGCTCCATAAGTTGCGCAAGCAACAAATAGACCACCATATATGGACCGAACAGCGCGACGACTAAGACCCCAATCGCTTCACAGAACACGCTTGACCATACCGGCTTCTCCAGTCATCTTCTCCTTCACCCGATCTAAATGGACCAGGAAACCCATTCTCTCCGAAACACCGCTTTGCTGTCACTGGCTAGAACGGACATCTCAGTCACTGTGTCCGTTAGACAGATCACTCTCTGATCCGAAAACATGCTGACAGCCAGTAACGACTTTTGCCGAAGCGGTGAGAACATCGAAGAAGAAGAGACTATAGAACACCTTCTGTGTATGTGTTCCGCAATAGCAGTCAGAAGGAGTTCCACTTTAGATTCCCATTTCTTTGAGAACCTGTCTGATTTAGCGGATGTGAACATTCGCTTGTGGTTGGGCATTTTTGAGCGATCTGGATGGTTCAACGGTAAGAATTAGAAGGAATCTCCTTTCCTCTTCACAAAGGACGACTACGTCTAAGTGAGTCTGATGCCAGACTGCCACTTAAACCTCACCTAAAGACTTCATATTGGTTATAAATTCTTATGCCAGCTCTAAAAGGCCTCTTATAAAGCCCAACACCACTTCATTTCCAGCACTGACTACAACTCGAGTCCCTTTCTTGAA
Source organism: Stomoxys calcitrans (assembly GCF_963082655.1). Lineage (NCBI taxonomy): Eukaryota > Metazoa > Arthropoda > Insecta > Diptera > Muscidae > Stomoxys > Stomoxys calcitrans. Next base: position 157,964,066 of record NC_081554.1, read on the forward strand.
ACCTAAGTAAATGTTGAATATTTTCCTTAAAAAAAATTTGGAAAAAATGTTTTGTAAGTTTTTCTCAGATTTTTTTGGGGTGATTTTACGTAGTGCGTACTACTCTATGAGGTTGCTTACATTGCGGTTTTTTCGGGCTTCTTACTTTACACGCACTACTTACCTCTTGTAATGGATCCTTTGAGGGTGTCAAACATGTCATATCGCTTCCTAATTGTATTCTATGGTAGAACGTGCCTTACAATGGGCTCAGGTGTCTTTCGCTGCATAATTGTGCGAAAACCAAAAAGGGAACATATTTAATAGCAATGGCCAGCCATTTGCCACCATTGTGGTCTCTAAGGGCTGTTACACGTTCTCTATCTCTCTCCCTATCGCTTGTAATCTTCCCTGGTCGTGTCAAGGAAATAGTGTAAGGAACAAAAGGCATTCATTTTTAATCCCAAGCCATACTAAAAACCTAATCCTTTCTTTTGTTGGATAATTAGTAAAACGAAGCATAATGTCCGTTTTACTTTAGAGAATTGACATGGGAATGGGCTGAAAGGAATTTGTAGGCAATCTGTGAAACATTTTCAAAATTAGCCCTTGCATTATGTGAAAATTAATATCAAGGTGTAAGGTAAGAAAATAGCAGAAGTGTGCTGGTGGTTTGACGTTTGGCTTGTAATTCAAGAAATATTTTCTTGAGCAAATGAAAGGAGACTACAAGAGTGGACTTATTATGGACTGATTTAAACAATTACAATGGTGAATTTAAGAAGCTCAGCAGCAGTGTTCTTTTAGGGAATTTGATTGCAGGGGAGACAGGTCCCATTTTTTTTTCTAAAAGCATTAATGATAAGTCTGGTCTTACTTGGTCCACTTTCAGCTAAATTTCCCAAAAAACTGATGTTTTCAAGCCGTAACTCATATCTGGTGTGTTTTTATAGCCTACACCACAACTGCGGTACAGAGTATTATAACTTAGGGAATTTGTTTGTAACACCCAAAAGGAATAGAGATCGACTTAGAATCACTTTCTGACTCGATTCAGCTATGTTCGTCTGTCTGTGTAAATGTTTGTCTGTCTGTCCGTCCGTCTGCCTATCCGTTTGTCCATATAAATTTCATCCGATCGTCTTGAAATTTGGTTTTGGCATGTTTTTCGGCCTAGAGACAAAGCCTATTGAAATTGGAAACAAGTAAGAGCGTGCTAAATTCGGTCGGGCCGAATCCTATATTCCCTCCATCATGGATCGCATTTGTCGAGTTGTATGCACGATATCTCTTCTTAGGCAAACAAAGAATATTGAATAGGAACTATTATGCTGTTGGAGCTATATAAAGTTATAAACCAGTTTGGACCATAAATGAATGCTGAACATTGTAGAAGTCATTGTGTAATATTTCAGTTTATTCAGATAAGAATTGCGCCTTGTAGGGTCTCAATAAGCAAAATCGGAAGATAGGTTTATATGAGAGCTGCATGAAGCTATTGATTGATTTAGACCATATAAGACACGTATGTTGAAAGTCATGAGAGAAGCCGCTGTACAAAATTTCAGCCAAATCGGATGAGAATTGCGCCCTCTAGAGGCTCAAGAAGTCAAGACCCATTATCGGTTTATATGGCAGCTATATCAAAACATAGACCGATTTAAACCGTCCTTAGCGCAGTTGTTGGAAACTATATCAAAACACCTCGTGCAAATTTTCAGACAAATCATATGAGAATTGTGCCCTCTACAGGCTCAAGAATTCAAGACCCAAGATCGGTTTATATGGCACCTATATTAAAACATGAACCGATTTGAACCATACTTAGCACAGTAGTTGAAAGTCATTGCGAAACACCTCACGCAAAATTTTACCCAAATCGGATAAGAATTGCGCCCTCCAGAGGCTCAAGAAGTCAAGACCCAAGACCGATTTATATGACAGCTATATCAGTTTATATACCGATTTGCGCAATACTTAACGCAGTTGTTGAAAGTCATTACGAAACACCTCATGCAAAATTTCAGCGAAATCGGATAAGAATTGCGCCCTCTAGAGGCTCAAGAAGTCAAGACCCAAGATCGGTTTATATGGCAGCTATATCAAAACATAGACCGATTTAAACCATACTTATTGCAGTTGTTGGAAACTATATAAAAACACCTCATGCAAAATTTCAGATAAATCGGATGACAATTGCGCCCTCTACAGGCCCAGGAATTCAAGACCCAAGATGGGCTTATATGGCAGCTATATCAGGTTATTAACCGATTTGAACCATACTTAGGACAGTAGTTGAAAGTAATACCAAAACACTACGTGCAAAATTTCAGTTAAATCGGACGAGAATTGCGCCATCTAGAGGCTCAAGAAGTCGACAAGCCAGATCGGTTTATATGGCAGCTAAAGGGTGATTTTTTTGAGGTTAGGATTTTCATGCATTAGTATTTGACAGATCACGTGGGATTTCAGACATGGTGTCAAAGAGAAAGATGCTCAGTATGCTTTGACATTTCATCATGAATAGACTTACTAACGAGCAACGCTTGCAAATCATTGAATTTTATTACCAAAATCTGTGTTCGGTTCGAAATGTGTTCAAATTTGGACAAATTTTGTTCAGCGATGAGGCTCATTTCTGGTTGAAATGCTACGTAAATAAGCAAAATTGCCGCATTTGGAGTGAAGAGCAACCAGAAGCCGTTCAAGAACTGCCCATGCATCCCGAAAAATGCACTGTTTGGTGTGGTTTGTACGCTGGTGGAATCATTGGACCGTATTTTTTCAAAGATGCTGTTGGACGCAACGTTACGGTGAATGAACACATTTCGAACCGAACACTGATTTTGGTAATAAAATTCAATGATTTGCAAGCGTTGCTCGTTAGTAAGTCTATTCATGATGAAATGTCAAAGCATACTGAGCATCTTTCTCTTTGACACCATGTCTGAAATCCCACGTGATCTGTCAAATACTAATGCATGAAAATCCTAACCTCAAAAAGATCACCCTTTATATCAAATTTTGGTGATACCAAATCACTACGTGCAAAATTTCAATAAAATCGGATAAGAATTGCGCCCTCCAGACGCTCAAGAAGTCAAGATCCAAGATCGGTTTATATGACAGCTATATCAAGTTTTGGACCGATTTGAACCATACTTGGCACATATGTTGGATATAATAACAAAACAAGTCATGCAAAATTTCATTCCAATCGGATAAGAATTGCGCACTCTAGAGGCTCAAGAAGTCAAGACCCAAGATCGGTTTATATGGCAGCTATATCAAAACATGCACCGATTTGGCCCATTTACAATCCCAACCGACCTACACTAATAGAAAGTATCTGTGCAAAATTTCAAGGGGCTAGCTTTACTCCTTCGAATGTTAGCGTGCTTTCGATAGACAGACGGACGGACGGACAGACAAACGGACGGACAGACGGACGGACAGACGGACGGACAGACGGACGGACATGTCTAGATCGAATTTAAATGACATGACGATCAAGATTATATATACTTTATGTAGTCTTAGATGAATATTTCGAGGTGTTACTAACAGAATGACTAAATTGGTATACCCCCATCCTATGGTGGAGGGTGTAAAAATCGATTCAGATTTGGATATAGCTTCCATATATAAAATGGTAATTTGTGAACCGATTTTTTCGAAATTTCGAAAAAAGAACTCTTTTATGACTCTCGACATTACTAGTGAGTTTCATGGAAATCGGTTCAGATATAGGTATAGCTCTCATATATATATGCATATATATCGCCCGATTATCACTCCTAAAGCCACTGCGAGCGCATTTATTGACCAATCATCTCACATTTTGTACACCGCTTTCCTTGACGACCGTTGCAGTATCTGAGAAGTTTGCTCGGAATCGGTTCAGATTAAGATATAGCTCCCATATATATGTTCGTCCGATATTGAGAAATATTGAAATAAAGTGCTCATTTGTTAACCGATTCTCCTTAAATAAGGCAGGAAGGCACAATGTACCAATGACTCTCGATAATACTCCTGAATTTCATGGAAATCGGTTCAGATTTAGATATAGCTCTCATATATATATCGCCCGATTTTTATACCCTCCACCATAAGATGGGGGGTATACTAATTTCGTCATTCTGTTTGTAATAATAATATTCGTCTGAGACCCCATAAAGTATATATATTCTTGATCGTAGTGACATTTTATGTCGATCTAGCCATGTCCGTCCGTCCGTCCGTCCGTCTGTCTGTCGAAAGCACGCTAACTTCCGAAGGAGTTGGTATTGTAAATGGGCCATATCGGTCCATGTTTTGATATAGCTGCCATATAAACCGATCTGGGATCTTGACTTCTTGACCCCTAGAGGTCGCAATTATTATCCGATATGCCTGAAATTTTGTACGACGGATCCTCTCATGACCATCAACAAACGTGTTTATTATGGTCTGAATCGGTCTATAGCCCGATACAGATCCCATATAAATCGTTCTCTTTATTTTACTTCGTGAGCCCCAATGGGCGCAATTCTTATACGAATTGGCTGAAATTTTACACAGGTCTCCAACATATAATTTAATTGTGGTCCGAACCGGACCATATCTTGATATCGTTTTAATAGCAAAGCAACTATTTTCTTATATCCTTTTTTGCCTAAGAAGAGATGCCGGGAAAAGAACTCGACAAATGCGATCCATGGTGGAGGGTATATAAGATTCGGCCCGGCCGAACTTAGCACGCTTTTACTTGTTACTCCTAAAGCCACTGCAAGTGCATTTATTGACCAATCTTTCCAAAACATCGTACAACGATTTCCTAGACGACTTCCACAATGTCTATAAAGTTTGTTCGAAATCGGTTCAGATTAAGATATAGCTCCCATATATATGATCGTCCGATTTGCAGTAATATTGCAATAAAATGGTCTTTTGTTAACCGATTCTCCCGAAATTTGGCAGGAAGTATTGTCTTTTGACTCTTGACATTACTGGTGAATTTCATAGAAATCGGCCCAGATTTGGATATAGCTGTCATATATGTATATCGCCCGATTTTCACTTCTAGAGCCATTGCAAGCGCATTGTTTGACCAATTTTGCCAAAACTTCGTACAACGATTTCCTCGTCGATATCCACAATGTCTATAAAGTTTGCTCAAAATCGGTTCAGATTTAGATATAGCTCCCATATATATGTTTGTCCGATTTGCAATAATATTGCAATAAAATGGTCTTTTGTTAACCGATTCTCCCGAAATTTGGCAGGAAGGATTTTCACTTGACTCTTGACATTACTGGTGAATTTCATAGAAATCGGCCCAGATTTAGATATAGCTGTCATATATGTATATCACCCGATTTTCTTCTAGAGCCACTGCAAGCGCATTGTTTGACCAATTTTGCCAAAATTTTGCACAACGCTTTCCTCGATGACTACCACATTATCTGAGAAGTTTGCTCGAAATCGGTTCAGAATTAGATGTAGCTTCCATATATATGTTCGTCAGATTTTGGGTAATTTGCAATTATGTTGTCATTTGTCAACCATAGTAATTACAGTTTGAACATATTTGCTCGCCGAGGTCCATCAAAATTGGTTCAGATTTGCATATAGCTCCAACAATGTACTTATAGAGTAGGTGTAGTGTCCTTACTGAATTTTTGTATTACATTGTAAGATTTTCCATGTTTTTCGGTAGTACATATCGCCAACTATGCACAACTTCACTATTGGAAATGTGGCATGCACGCTTACTATGCCATGTTTTGTATTCATCCAATTTATGAGAAAAATCATAAATCCGGGGAAAGGCGAAACAAAATGAAATATGAAAAACATTCCCAAAATAAATTTTATGTTTTCCAATCAAAGCCTTTTTTGTGCGATTCTTGGTTTTGAACCTAACAGCAGGTTTCCAGCCATATGAAACACTGCAGGTGGATCAGCATTACTACTATCATATACAACATATGCGTGTGTGTGTGTGTAGTGGATCATGGATTTTTGGGGGAGTTACAGCGTGTGATTAGATTTTTTTTTTGTTGAATGCTCTATGGGTGTTTGATGCACATACCTCAAAGGAATTTTCTAATCAAATTTTTGTCCAGGCTTTGGTTAGATGTAAGCTATACGAAAAAAAGGCAGAATCCAAATCAAATATGCTGAGGACGAAAAAAACCGAGACATATTAATGAAAGTTTACAAAAAAGTTAGAAAAATTCCCAAAGGCGTTTTGCTGATAACGCTGTGATTTATAGGGCAATAAAATCTATTATACAGCTGTGCCCCTCAAAAGCTTTTGTCAAATTTATTAATCTTTACAAATATAAGGAACGAAGAAAGTTCGTGGCAATAAAAGGCGTTTAAAATGGTAATAGGTTTTTAATATTCCTAAGATAATGAGGGTCACATGGGGGTGTTGGGGAAACCAAGCAACGTTGCTGATTGGCTTTAACTTTAAAAATCCAGACTCACCTTGATGTTCCTTCGTTTCAAATGTGTACACAAACCTCTCCACAGTGTTATCTGGGTAGCTATGTTTAACATCCGCTAAAGGTACACATAAAAATTAAAATGCTTTTGACTTTTTTATGACAAACAAAATGCTTTTATCACAAAATTTTTCTTTTATTGCAATCGTGTAACGTTTCTCTTCAACAAATAAACAAGTTAGCCTTAAACGTAGTATTTTTGAACGAAACTAACTTTGTTTATTTTAAAACCTTTAACAGCTTCGCCCACGGACCTTTCTTCTGTGGTAAAACCAAAAACTGTTTGATTACAAAAATGTTCGATAGCCACAAATGATTATTCGTTGCCGAACCAATAATTATTCTCTTGTGCCTATCCTACTCAAGAGAATGGGTGAGGTTTTTGAGCGTAAAGACCAATGATGGGCAAAATAATCACACTATTGCACATTACTGTATACGTACATAATAATATATTCCGAAGCAATGCCATGGGCTAACCCATAATTGCAATTGTGTGCTCGTCACTGGTATAGACAGATTCTTACATACAAAATTTTTTTTAGACTTTTCTTTTTTTGGGAGCCATATCCGATTATAGATCGATTTGAACCGCATTTAACACAGTTGTTGGAGGTCATAGAAGAACACCATGTGCAAATTTAGGCCAATTCGGATGAAAATTGAGATTCCAGGGGCTCAAGAGGTCAAATCGGGAGATATTGGAGCTATACTAGTTTTTTGCCTGATTTTATGTATTCGACGCAGTTGTTGGAGGTCATAACAGAATTATATGATATGAAAAGTTCAGGCAAATCGTATGAAAATTGCGGCTTCCAGGGGCTCAGGAAGTCAAATGGGGAGATCGGTTTATATGGTAGCTATATCAGGTTATAGACCGAGTTGAACCGAACTAAGCACAGTCATAAGAGAATTTTACTTTTTTACTTTAATTGGCTATGGCAGAACATTTGTTCCACTAGACGAACGTAGGATACCGGTCCATGCTCCTCGATCTTCTACGCCTATTCTAAAATCTTTAACACCAAGTTTCGAGGTGTCTCCCACCACTTGATCTTTCCATCGGGCTTTTGGTCTTTACGTGTATCAACGTGTTTGCCTGCAAAAGACTTCTTTGCTGGTGCTTCTTCATCCATTCTGACAACATGAACCATTTACTGCCAGACCAATTTTCACTGACTATCTTTCGAATCCTTTAAAGGCTGCAGTTACTACTTCCGGTGACCGACCTATGATATCGATGTCGTCGGCATAGGCGAGTAGCAAGTGTTCTCTTGTGATTAGTGTGCCATATCTATTCACATCTGCATCTCGTATAATCTTCTCCAGCAGGATATTCAAGAGATCACACGATAGGCTGTCTCCTTGTCTGAAACCTCGTTTGGCATTAGATGGTTCGGAGAGATTCTTCGGGATGCATCAGGATTTGACGCAGTGTGAATATCTGGTCCAGTGTGGATTTACCAGGTCTAAAACCGCATTGATAGAGTCCAATTATCTCATTGACCTTAGGTTTAAATCTTTCACACAGTACGCTCAAGAGCTGTAGTTGGCCCATTCCGTCTTGTATTCTTTCTTGTGTACAGGATATAGTATGCTGAGGTTCGAATCATCGGGTATGCGTTCTTCTAGCTAGATTGCGCAGATTCGCTTCCGGTCTTAAATAGTACAGCAGGTAACCCGTCGGCTCCTGCTTACTTGTTGTTATTTAGTCGGGTCACTGCTACTTGGATCTCATTCTGACTAGGAGGTAAACATCCTCTACCATCATCAGGGATTGGTTCTGCGGTATCCTCTTCGCCGCCGACGTCGGACACTAGCAGTTGGGGAAAATGTTCTTTCCATATATTCAGGATGCAATCTTTGTCTCTGCGGGAGGATGTGCCTGCACCAAAGCCATCGGTTTGATGTTTAATTCTTTGGTAGGATTTCCGGACTTCATTCTGACTCTTGTGCTTTTCAATTCGCTCACACTCACGTCTTTCCATTTCCTTTTTCTTTCTGCGGAATAGACGTTTCTACTCTCTCCTTTATTACGATACCTCTCCTTCATCAGATGTTACTGATTGCATGGTTGCTCTATATGCCGCATTCTCAGCTTCAGTATCATCTCGACACTCTTGGCCGTACCAAGGGTTTCTTGGAGGAGGCTTGCGGTACCCAAGTACTGATTTCGAGGCATTTTCCATGGAGTGGGCAGTAGTTTGCCACTGCTCCATTATATCATCAGAACAAGGATTGCTTTCATCAAGCAGTTGTATCAGTCGAGTGGAGTATGCCGTTGCCATCTGTTGTGTTTGCAACTTTTCAATGTCTAGCTTCCGTGCAGTGTCAGATCGTACTATCCTCCCCATTTTCAAACGGGTGCGAACCTTTGACGCAACAAGGTAATGATCCGAAGCTATATTCACTCCACAGGCCGATCGTATCTCTAACACGCTGGATGAATGCCTTCCATCTATCACAACGTGATCAATTTGATCCTTCCTGTTTTGATCGGGTGACAGCCATGTGGTTTTGCGAATATTTTTATGTTGAAATCTGGTGCTGCTAACTAAGTTTTTTTGCCGCGGCGAAATCTATTAGCCTCAACCTATTAATGGACGTTATCTCGTGGAGGCTAAAATTTTCGACTGTTGGACCAAAATTATCTTCCTTCCCTATCTTTGTATTAAAATCTCCCAGAACGATTTTAATATCATGGGCGGGGCAGCGGTCACATTCTCTCTCTAGACGCTCGTAGAAAATATTCTTGGTCTGCTCGTAGTTGTCTTCCGTCGGGCCATGGGTAGAAATAAGGCTAATGTTGAAGAAATTGGCTTTTGTGCGGATTGTGGCTAGCTTCTCATCCACCGAAGTAAAGCTGGAGACAAGGTGTTTCAGCCTCCGACTAACCACAACTCCACAGTCAAATTCATGACTCGTGTTATGGCAGCTATAGTATAGTCCGTCACAGTTTGGTGTTGTTGTGACGCAATTCCCCGTCCATCGCACTGTAAGGCGGTAATATCTGTCTTGTACTTCTCCAATACATCCGCCAGCGCGTATATCGCACCTTCTCTATAGAGAGTGCGGACGTTCTAGGCAGAGTTCCGGAAATGATGGTCCTTTTTTCGTTTGCGTGGGCCATCAACATTTGGGGGGTCCCATTTCATACCCACCACCATAGGATTGTAACACCTCGAAGTATTGATCTAGGACCCCATAAAGAATATGAATTCTTGATCGTCTCGACATTTTGAGTTGATCCAGCCATTTCCTTCCGTCGCTGCTTGATATTTTGCACAGATATTAATTGTTGATGTAGGTCATTGGGGATTGCAAATGGGCTATAGCGGTACAGATTTGGATATAACTCCCATATAAACCAATCTCCCGATTTGACTTCTTGAGCACCTGGAAGCCTCAATTTCCACCACATTTGGCTGAAGTTTTGCACATTGTGTTCTATTAGAACTTCCAACAACTGTGCCAAATACGGTCCAAATCAGTCTATAACCTGATGTATCTCCCATATAAACCGATCTCCCGATTTGACCTCTTGATCCCCTGGAAGTCGCAATGTTTGTCTGGTTTGGCCTGAATTTTGCACATAGTATTTTGTTATGAATTTCAAGAAATGTGCCAATTTTAGTCCAAATCGGTCTATAAGCAAATATAGCTCCCATATTTTAGCAGGATTAATGGTGATTTGTTTCCCACATTCGGCACGGCAAGCTTTTACTTGTTACTATTCTTCCGTTTCTCATATTTAGGTTAGGTAGGGATTAAGTGGCAGTCTGCCATCAGACTCACTTAGACGTTTTCGTCCATTGTGATACCACAGGAATAGAAGAAGGAACCGTTGGACCATTCAGATCGCCTTAAAAAACCCAATAACATGAAAATATTCACATTCGCTAAATCAAACAGGTTTTCATAGAAATATGAACCTAAAGTGGACCTTCTTCTGACTGCTAGTGCCCGACACACGCACTGAAGGTGTTCTATAGTCTCTTCTTCTTCGATGTCATCACAGCTTCTGCAAAAGTCGTTGCTGGCAACCATCAGTCTGGGAAATGTTTTCAGATTAGACAGTGAACTGTCATGACGGACACAATGACTGATACACCTATTCTAGCCAATGACAGCAAAGCAGTAGACCTCTTCAAGCCTAGATTAGGCCACATACTTAGAATGCTCACAGCCCCCTCTTTGTGATCATCTTTCATTCGTTGTTCTTCGGGCCTGGACCTGAAAAATTAGCTTAATGTCCAGTTAATTCCAGTTTTCCTGGAATGTGTAGGGTAGTCCCTAGTCTCTCAAGCTCATCCGCTTTACAATTCCCTGGGATATCTCTGTGGCCCGGCACCCAGAACAGGTGAATTTTGAACAGTTCAGCTATCTCATTGAGAGATCTGCGATAGTCGCGGACGGTTTTTGTGTTCAGAAATACGTTCTCCAGGGATTTTAAGGCTGCCTGGCTGTCTGAGAAGATATTTATGCCAATCGTCGTATTGACATTATATCTTAGCCATTCCACCAATTCCTTAATTGCAAGGATCTTTGCTTGATACACACTGCAGTGGTCGGGAAACCTTTTCCTTACGAACAGTTCTAGATCTATAGGATACCCCAACCCCACCTGGTCGTTTAGTTTGGAACCATCCGTATATTAGTCTATGTAACTTCTGTTACCAGGGATATCGTAGTTCTAATCGGTTCTATCAGGAATAGTGGTGCAGTACTTTTTATCAAGGGTGTACCACACTGCCAGGAACATGGGACATTGTATCAAGGCTGGTGTCCGTGTCCGTAGCCGCCAAATGACCAATGAGAAAGCTCCCTTCACCTCGCGGCAGTGATCGTAGCAATTTAATTTGTCTAGCCACAATGTCCAGGGGCATAAGATGTAGCATTAAATTCAATGCATCAGATGGTGTCGTCGTCAGTACGGCTGTGATGCACAAGCAAGCCATCCTTTGGATCCGGTTAAGTATTGAGCAGTAGGTGGACTTTTGGAGCGCCGTTCACCAGACCACAACACCATATAGCATTATTAGTCTGACAACTGCAATATATACCCAATGCATGACACGCTGTCTAAGCCCCAACTTTTGCCAATTGCTCTCTTGCAGGTATATAGGACAAGAGTTGCCTTTCTTGCCTTTTCCAAAATCTTGGATTTGATGTTCAATTTCCTATCCAGCAAAACGCCCTGGTATTTTGCGCTTTTTGTAAATGAAACATTCTCTCCAACCAAGAAGACAGGTGACTTGTAATCTCCTGCTGAAAAGAACTACTTCTGTCTTGCACGGATTTATACCTAGACCAGCTTCGGTAGCCTACATCGCTGATGCACGTAGAGCTTCGTAAGGTATATCTCTTAGAGTGCTGAGAAACTTTCTCCTAACCGCAAATGCCACGTCATCAGCTTACGCAACGACTTTTACACCTTTGTCTTCCAGAACCAATAATATATTTTTAATGGCTACATTCCAAAGCAGTACACCTCATTGAGGTGTTCCTCTGCTAGGTTCCTCCTTTGCATAGTAAAATGCATTACAATGCAACGGTTGCGTTGGCTAGGTCATGTTGTCAGAGTCAATGAAGAAGCCCCAGCGTAGCTTCTGTTATGGTGGCCTTTTAAGGACAATAGAACAGGCAAAAGCGGAAGATCAAAACTCCGATGGAGTGACAAGTGTAGAAAGACATCTAGAAACTGGGTGTCAAAGATTAGGTTGAATTCTTCAGCGTCTGTAGCAGTTTTCTTTCCTGTTTAATGGCAGCGGTAATCATCAAGTACTCATGAGATTGTGAAAACCCTTCATCTTCTTGATTAACGTAACTAGTTTAAAGCCCAATTTCGTTTTTGCCATCCGTCTGATGTCCTTCTTGCTTATACACACATGATACGTTCCGATTCATCTTCATTAGAAGTTGGGGTCTTAGATAATGCATCTCTGCCCAACCTGCTAGCGCTGGTAGATAATGGGTTAACCACTGATCACCTGCCAAGTTATCGTACTATGCAATTGCACTTACGAGTATTTCAGGATTTTTCATAGCGATTTATTCACTCACCCTGGATCATAAAGGCTATAGTTTCCTTTTTTTTAATGATCAAAAATATTTTATGACTTATAAAAAACCACACTGCATATGAATGTCCTTAAGAAGGCGGAACTCAAGGCCAATGCTAAGCCATAACTACCACGAAGAGTTTCACTTCTTTTTACTCTCTCTCTCTCTGTTTTTGCATGACATTGATAGCCAAAACTCGATTTTCTATTGAACTTGATAGGGTTTGGAATGATTTTGAAATTAAATTTTCATTTTCACAATTCAATATTTGACGGTTTTCCCCATACCCTCATTACGCGTGCACACATCTAAGCACACACACACACACACACACACACACACACACACACATACTCACATATTTATTTGCTTTCGAAAATCTCAATCCTTTTATTGAATGTTTGGTCAGTTTGCCATTTGCCAAACTGGCCATCATCATCATCGACTGGACTTGGCCATTGTAGTGAAAGGACATCGTCATGCAGGCTGGTGCTGTCGATGTTGATGCTGGCGGTTGGAGTGTATAATAGAGCCAAACATTCTAATGGGACGTCGAAGCGACGACCGATGGACGATGAGGAGGATAATGCCTGGCCTGATGATGATGACTGAAACGTGCTTAGTTTATATTCCGAACGCATCATTCAACCCATTAATGCTCCAATAGGCATAGAAACAAAGACACACCGATAGAGGATAAATGGACAGACGCACCAATGGACCGACAGACGGACAAACGTGCCCATTATATGACATGAAAGGCTGGTCAGGCCGATGGACATCATGAACATTGGACAAGTTCAGAAACAGATCTACGCACGAATAGATAGAGATTCCTTTAGGTTTATTGATTGTTTATGCGTATTTCTGAAAGGAGTCTACTGCCCCAAGTTCGGATGAGCTCTTGATTTTGGCACGCACACAAATGAAGCCGATACATAGAGAGATAGATACCACCACCACACACCCACAAATAATCCTCCCATCATTGGAATGGAACCAACTCCAGAGTGAATTCATCCTTAATTAACATTTACAACATTTTTGGGATAAATAGAGAAATAATGAAACGAATATATGAAGGAAGGAAGGCATGAATGAGTTACTGACTGATTCCCCACTGCCTGCCCAGTGTGAGCCAGTGAGTGAGTGAATGAATGTTTGAGCAAATCAACGTTGTATTTGAATAACAAACAGTGGTCAAATTAAATGCGGCATCCGAGATGTAAGTAAAAATTTTTCATTTAAAATTTGGGAAAATTTCTTTGTACTTCGTTTGTCTATCCATCACTTTTAGCCATGGTCGTGGCAGAAGGGACAAGGAAAGGGTGAATTAACTGTTAACTGTGGTGAATTAACTGCCGTCATATGTGAGTTCTATTAAACTTAAATTCATTGATTTGAACAAATTTTAAAAATCCAAACCTCCAAAGGGCAAAAGAGTTCAAAAGGTGGTAGTCTCTGTCATCTCACTCTTTATTCGAGAAATGTCTACAAAAGAAGCAATTTTTATACCCTCCACCATAAGATGGGGGGTATACTAATTTCGTCATTCTGTTTGTAACTACTCGAAATATTCGTCTGAGACCCCATAAAGTATATATATTCTTGATCGTCGCGACATTTTATGTCGATCTAGCCATGTCCGTCCGTCTGTCCGTCCGTCCGTCTGTCTGTCGAAAGCACGCTAACTTCCGAAGGAGTAAAGCTAGCCGCTTGAAATTTTGCACAAATACTTCTTATTAGTGTAGGTCGGTTGGTATTGAAAATGGGCCACATCGGTCCATGTTTTGATATAGCAGCCATATAAACCGATCTTGGGTCTTGACTTCTTGAGCCTCTAGAGTGCGTAATTCTTATCCGATTGGAATGAAATTTTGCACGACGTGTTTTGTTATGATATCCAACAATTGCGCCAAGTATAGTTTAAATCGGTCCATAACCTGATATAGCTGCCATATAAACCGATCTTGGGTCTTGACTTCTTGAGCCTCTGCGCAATTCTTATCCGATTTGCATGAAATTTTGCACGACGTGTTTTGTTATTATATCCAACAACTGTGCCAAGTATGGTTGAAATCGGTTCCTAACCTGATATAGCTGCCATATAAACCGATCTTGGGTCTTGATTTCTTGAGCCTTTAGAGTGCGCAATTCTTATCCGATTGAAATGAAATTTTGCACGACGTGTTTTGTTATGATATCCAATAACTGCGCCAAGTATAGTTTAAATCGGTCCATAACCTGATATAGCTGCCATATAAACCGATCTTGGGTCTTGACTTCTTGAGCCTCTAGCGTGCGCAATTCTTATCCGATTTGCATGAAATTTTGCACGACGTGTTTTGTTATTATATCCAACAACTGTGCCAAGTATGGTTGAAATCGGTTCCTAACCTGATATAGCTGCCATATAAACCGATCTTGGGTCTTGACTTCTTGAGCCTTTAGAGTGCGCAATTCTTATCCGATTGAAATGAAATTTTGCACGACGTGTTTTGTTATTATATCCAACAACTGTGCCAAGTATGGCTCAAATCGGCCCATAACCTGATATAGCTGCCATATAAACCGATCTTGGGTCTTGACTTCTTGAGCCTCTAGAGTGCGCAATTCCTATCCGATTTGGCTGAAATTTTGCATGACGTATTTTATTTTTACTTTCAACAACTGTGTCAAATAAGGTTCAAATCGGTTCATAACCTGATATAGCAGCCATATAAACCGATCTGGGATCTTGACTTCTTGACCCCTAGAGGTCGCAATTATTATCCGATATGCCTGAAATTTTGTACGACGGATCCTCTCATGACCATCAACAAACGTGTTTATTATGGTTTGAATCGGTCTATAGCCCGATACAGATCCCATATAAATCGTTCTCTCTATTTTACTTCGTGAGCCCCAATGGGCGCAATTCTTATACGAATTGGCTGAAATTTTACACAGGTCTCCAACATATAATTTAATTGTGGTCCGAACCGGACCGCACGACGTGTTTTGTTATTATATCCAACAACTGTGCCAAGTATGGCTCAAATCGGCCCATAACCTGATATAGCTGCCATTTAAACCGATCTTGGGTCTTGACTTCTTGAGCCTCTAGAGTGCGCAATTCCTATCCGATTTGGCTGAAATTTTGCATGACGTATTTTATTTTTACTTTCAACAACTGTGTCAAATAAGGTTCAAATCGGTTCATAACCTGATATAGCAGCCATATAAACCGATCTGGGATCTTGACTTCTTGACCCCTAGAGGTCGCAATTATTATCCGATATGCCTGAAATTTTGTACGACGGATCCTCTCATGACCATCAACAAACGTGTTTATTATGGTCTGAATCGGTCTATAGCCCGATACAGATCCCATATAAATCGTTCTCTCTATTTTACTTCGTGAGCCCCAATGGGCGCAATTCTTATACGAATTAGCTGAAATTTTACACAGGTCTCCAACATATAATTTAATTGTGGTCCGAACCGGACCATATCTTGATATCGTTTTAATAGCAGAGCAACTCTTTTCTTATATCCTTTTTGCCTAAGAA